>NC_051223.1:13959709-14087209 GCF_015220715.1 Pygocentrus nattereri
TGTTGTGCTTCCGTGGCATTCCGTGGTATTCCTCATGTGAGTAGTTGTTTTCATATGCGCAAGTGTAGTTTGATCACACTAATAGTTAGCTTTGTGTGTGCAAAAGGTTTTTCTCGCGCGCAAGAATAGGTTTGCTTGTGCTAGAGCAGTTTTGCACACTTGTGAATTTGGAAGCAAGTCAATTTACAGTACAATTTACAGTAAATACAAACAGCAGACAAAATATTGGCAATAATGGTATAATCTTCTTGTGTTTGAGGCTGTAATGAACCCAAGTACGTAATCAAGATACTCTTTTCACATTTTCCAGCTTTCAAAGAAATGGTTCATATGGTAAAATACTAGAAAGGTCATGGAATACAGAAATTTAGTTTTCCAGGCCATGGCAAGTAAGTGCTGTGATGAGCATGGAATTTCTTGGTCTTTTTCTCCATGTAGTTTGTCATCTCATCACATTTGAAGCACTGAAGAGTCTAGATCATAAAAAGCAAAAGATATTGGTAACTTTACCATGAACAGAACTATGTGTGGTTGTGTTTTTATACTGTATAATCATAAACTAGCTCTAGACACACATCTCATTGAGTTGAAAACTTTTATTTTAAGCAGCTTGTATTTATCTGCAGTGTGAAGGTTTTGTTAGGACCTCTCTGAGAATTGCTATTTTCTTGTAATTATTTGGTTGCACATATAAATCAAACATGATGCTAATATAATGTAACTACATTTTGCAAGAAGCAGTAGAATGATGAACCTGAGCTATAGTTGATTCCGTAATAATTGAAAACCTAAATAATGTTGAAAATACTTCAAATAAGCTCAGATTCAGAATGCCTCATATTTGAAAATGTAGTGACAAAGGAATTATAAATAGATATGTATAAATAGATAATCTGCATTTATCACTCTAACTGATTGATATTCCCCAAGAAATCTTGAAATACTGAAGAAAACAACTTAAAATCCATTCTGGTTAAAATGCATTTTAGTTTATTATGTACACTGACTGTTATTGTAGTGTCATTGTATGTTAGCACCAAGCTGAAGTTAAAGCTAATATTTATAACAGAGCACTTTTGAAAGCTTGACTTTACAGCCTCAAACACAAGACTTTTATCTTTAATATCAGTTTTGGAACAGGTTCTGTTCTGTTCATATTTAAAATGATCCGCTTTCACCTTTTCACATGTAAGGCTAGCCAGCCTTTGTTTACGAACATTTCTGAGTTGGTCTGTTGTGGTGCACACATCAGTATTATATCAAAATGGCTAAATTTAAAGGATGTTAAAGTCAGTAACTTTTAATAGCTGAAAAAAATCTGTAAAATTTTTGCTCACACAGCATATGCATGCTAAATTAACGTTTTTTTCCATTTTACTGATAATCCACATTACTTTCAGCTGGACAAAAGAGCGCCGGGTGCTGTTAGTAAAATCATTTGAGAAGAAAAAGTGGGTAGTAGTACGACCGTTGCCTTTCTCCAGGACTTACCCTCAACAGTATGATGTAAGTTCTGAGCTCTTTTTATTCAAAACAGCTTAACCAAACAAATGTTCACCGGTAATTGCAGTAGTATTACTGAAACCAGTCATGCCACCCATGGCACTTTGACGCAAATGAATCCTGATCTTAGACTGACTTATACTCTCTTATATTTTTGACATCTAAATATTTTTAACTAAGGCTTAAATTCCAGGAGCCTAGCTCTGAAATTTTGGATTTCAACAAGTCTTCAGTGTAAATTTATAAGACTAACTGCATTTTATGCAGTTTTGAAAAATTGAGGATCAAAGATTTAATTTCCAAAATACGATTATGTAGCATGGTTCACTTGCATAACTTGCATAAGTCATTGTCTTGTGATGCTTTTGATGTCCCTTATAGTCCACTTGAACATTATTGGAGATCTGTGAGTAAATCTTAAACATGCTGTACATGCAAGAAAAATACAAGAAAGGGTGAAAATTCATAAAACAGAAATGGAAAGATATCTAGCTAAAAAAGTATTTGTAAATATGGCAAAGATGATGTTGCTAAATGCTGACCTAGTTGTGCTTTTAAACCTTTGCATGTGCCACAATTACTATTTATTTGTTTTCTTTTCAAGTAACTGCTTTAGCCTTAACAGAAATTTAGGTTGGCCAGTAAAAATGGTGTTGGGAGTATGGGAGTTGAGCATTCAGGTCTTTGGTAGGACATGTCATGTGTTCGTATCATAAGAAAAAAATCATTATCCTCCTTTTATTATTGGGTATCACTAAGTAAGTGCTTCCAGCTTCTAAGCTTATATTTTAACCTGTCCTTACAATCATGTTACTAGGCCCTGTAAACAGCTAACTGCTGAGCTTGAAAACCTAGTTAAAATAGGAATTTTGATCAGGTTTCCCACATTTAACCGCCATGTGAATTGACTGAAAAAGAACCGTACAATGCCAACTTAGTGTGTAATTTTCAAGGTGTAGCTTTTATTTTTAAGACTACAGACTCTCTAAAAAAAATTCTTTAAAAAAAAAAAAATCACAGCCACAACAGTAGTCTGCACTAAATGACTTGCTGCATATGCGTCACCCCCATTTCGACACCAATGTCGGTTTGAACTCTAATTCTAAATCTGTTGAAGCATTGTGATTGTTGTGAACTTGCCCTAAAACTTGGCAATGCAGTAGTGATGTGTGTCTTTTAGATGTGTGTTCATGTGATGAAACAGAAGAAATGCCACTACATTGGGAACTGCTCTTTTGCGCACAGCTTGGAAGAGAGGGATGTGTGGACCTACATGAAGAACAACAGTTGTGAGAATCATGCTTTCTTCTCATTTCACATTCATTTAGTCTGTAGCAGTATCGGTCACTGTTTTTCTTGACCTTCTCTGTTTGACATTTTGTATTAAAATAGTCATTGTTAATAGTATTATGGTATTATGGAAGCACATAAGTATCAAAATTAAAATGTAATGTGTAAAATGGCAATGCATGCTTGCATTTACATTTTCCAGTCTTACATGCATTGTTGAGGTCAAAATTAATATTCAAATTTAATTCTGCGTTTTTAATTTGCGTTGTGTATAGTAGTATTGATATTTTATTTACACAAAGATTTAGATGATTTAAGTAGCTTTATTTAAATTGAAATGTGTTTCCACAACTACATATTTATGCTTAATGTGACAATACAATAATTATGCCTCTGCAGTTTCATGTTCTTGCCTACTGCGCTCATGATGGGTTGATCACCAGGTTGAGGAGTTCATGAAAATGGAAATTCAGTCTGGCTGAATGCGTTTTCAAAGGCATTTTGCCACAGAATTAGTGCAGTAGGTAAGAATATGTAATTGCGAAAAAGAGAGAGGCTGTTTGCCATTTACATTTGAATTTTGCCCTCTTTCTAGTGTAGTGTTCTGTTTGATAATGCAATTTAAATACATTAGAGAGTGAAAAGACTAAATTTATCATTTTGACACATTTATTGCATAATCACATTAAGCGTAACTATGCAGTTCTGGAAATTTCAATTTAAAGCTACTCATAAAGCATCACAATCTTTATGTAAATGAAATGACTACTAATTTACCATATGGCAAATTAAAATTGCAGTGTTTGAATTTATTTTAGGCTCACTATTGCATATGAGTTTAATACAAACGTACAAATACGTTGCTTTTTTACATATTACATTTTAATTTTGATACTGAGGCTTCCACACAGTTTAGCCTAGCAAAAATTAAATGAATACAAAGATATCAAAAGTCAGTTATGGTGTGTTAATGTGTTAGTGTTCTGGCAATTCCAAAGAACATTTTCTTTTTGTATCCCTACAGTGAGAGACATGCAGCAGATGTATGATTTGTGGTTATCATTAACCAATCAGAACCGTCGATCAGATGGCACCCTGATAACTCCGCCTCCTGAGGAGAAGCAGAGTACCTTGCCAGCTGATTATACAGAGTCAATGGTGGGTGGGTGACTTGAAAAGTGATCATCAGTTTCATTCTGAATTATAGTTTTGATTTTGTAATCATAATATGAACTTGCTTTCAAACACTTTGTTTATGTTCATTATAAAGTTTAATGCCCTTTTACATGTGAATCTGGTCTTTAAAGTGATGGTTCCCCTTTTACCCCAAAAATTGTTGATCCCAAGTCCCAACTTGGTGTCCCAAGTTTGCATCTTTAGTTTTACACTCTAGCTAAAATGGTTGTGTAGCTAATAAATAAAGTTTATACCTACCGGTGAGCACTATACAAGCTGCAAGTTAAATCACACGTACCTCAAAAGTAGCTTGCTTGTTTGGTATCAGAGGCTCAGTGACTTATACTTAAAAAAATGGAACAGTCATACTTTCAGCTATTTTTGGGATAAGAAGGAAGTTGGGTAAATTTGATCTTGTGCCAAATCACTACTTTAAATGTGTTTCTGACTGGTCTGTGGCTTTGATTGACAGGGTGGGCAGCGGTTGTCTGGAAATGGGGATTTGTAATCCTGGCCAGAGCGTGACTAGCAGGCCAAGCAGCTAACTTGAGGCGTCTCACAAAAAGATCCAGCTATCCACCAGACGTCAGTTTGTATGCCCTTGTTCCGCCTTTCGGTGCAACTTCGGGATGTGTTGTGTCCTCCTGCACTGCAGAAAGCCTGACCGTGGGACTAATGGTGTTTGTGAACATGCACGTATATACATGCTTTCTTATTTATGGTCAAATGCATTTATCAGTCCATTGTTTTTACGTTTGACTGATTATAAGAAAATGCACACCAGTCATTTGGGACCCCATAGTAGTTTAAGGCTAGTTTGAATTCCCAAACTGGTGTAAGCTGACAATTAAAAAACAAAAAAAAGAAAGTTTCTGTTAAAACTTGTGATCAGGCAAATGCAATCTGGATACCCCACTGACTAGTACATTTCTGGGCCAGCTTCCTCAAAACATTCTCCTATTTTATTATGCTGCACCATATTAGACAGCAGAAAAGGTTACCTGTTGTTAATGAAGATGTTTGATTTGCCACAGTGCTTTCTTAAATGAGTGGTGCATTACTCTATACTTGCCATATTGGCAGAACCAAAATGAATGTATAGCTAGCAAAAGGCCATGAAAACGAAATTAAAATGTTTTAAATGTGGAATGTATTTGACACACATTGGCAAACTGTTATGTCATAACTTCAAATCACACCGCTTTTCCTCTGGCATTCTCCTCACTACTTATTGAACTACATGTAGGTTTACTGCTTGTGTAACTCCACCTGTTAGTCCTGCGTGCACGTACTTGCGTTAAGTTTGCACAGAGTGAGCTGTGAAAAGGGCAGTATTTTGTAAGGACAGTGGAGGGCACTGGAGATCTATTTGCACAAGGCATATATGAGTTAAATACTGACTGCTCGAGTCCAATCTGATTTAAGCAGTTCAAAAGCTCAATTGTGGTATGTCTTTGAAATGAAAGCTGATCACTTTCACTGAGCAGTTTAAGGGGCGTAAATGATTGGAAGTAGTTTCATTTAAGCTTATACCCTGTGCTATTGGAAGTTATAGAGTGTTTGGAACTCAGATATACTAAAATTAATTTTTTAGTTGATCACAGCTCAGATTGGGCCAGATACACCAGAGTTCTCTGTAATTAAGTAACTGTCAATTTCAGATGAGGAACCTGAGTTGAATGTGCAAAGAAGGCAAATAAGCTCTTAACATGGTGCGCCTATGCATAATTATAATCCCTCCAAAAATATATCACAGTACCTTGCTACTTTTAGTTAGTCTTGTCCATATCTATGGTGGACATAACGTATACACATACAATACTATATCATATACTACTAATGATTATTGATATCTTAGCAATTAAGCTTAAATAAATATATCCTGACCTTGTATTGATTACATAGAATCTGTTATTAAGCTATGCTACATGACCTGTATTGCTGATTAGAAGATTAGATTTATTTTTTCCCCTTGGCTTTTGTGGGGGTCATTCCAGGAAAGGTCAAGTTTTGTGAACTTTTCTTCAAACCAAACTACATTAGATAGAAGATAATGATTGTAATAAATTCCCTGTAAGCACATTACCACCTAGTGCATGATGGAAATCATTTTCTTATTTTGAGACAGTTTAGAGAAGGCAGGATTTTATTAAGCAGGTTTTTGGATATCGGCTATACCACAGCTGTAGTGAAAAAAAACTTCAAAACAGCTTGAATATTGTGAAGGACTTTATGGAATGACCTATATGTATGCTTCACTGAGGGATCATATTATTATTATTATTATTATTATTATTATTACTACTACTACTGCTATTATTATTATGATAAGGATTGCTATTATGACTTTCTATCCTTCTATATTCTATTGATATATGTTCATTGCAATGTATAACTCTCTTTAAATATATGTATCCATGTATGAATATAAAAACTTAACAGTGAATAGTTTATGTATGCTGAGTGACCTTTACAGTTTAGGGAGGGGGGACTGGTGTCGATGCATGTGTTTGAGGTTTTACAATGGTCATCAGTTTGTTTTGACTGGAAGATGTGAAAATGGTTTAATTCTCTCAGTTTTACTCTTGGACCCTTAGGTTCTAAACCAAAAAGGTCCAATAGCAATATGGGTTTATTGGAAGTTCTACTGGTAGTTGTATCGTGTTCGCTTTTGCCCTTTAACATCGGTGGTGGCTTAATAATTTCCTGTCAATATGTATAGTCCCAGACATTACTAAAATAATGGGTATTTTAAGAACGGTTTGAGTTTAACTGTAGTGAGAATAAATTGATTTTGTTTTTATTTACATGTTTAGCTGATCCATTGTTGGTTTTCTCAATCTTTATGATGAAACCCTCAAGCACATGTATTTTCCAGTTGTATTATGAGGATACTAAGCATATATATTTGTTTGTTTGCATAGCGTTTTATACAATATAAACATTTATACAATTATAAGAAATCTAACATGTATAACCTTTCTCCTACAGTGCATATTTCTATACACACTTAGACAACTTGCATAAGAAAATAGATGCAAGGTGGTGGATGTGTTTTTGTGATCTGCTCTATTGATGAAGTCAGAGACTGATGTTATTGGTTGTTTAGGGGCATGCAGCTTATTGTCTCGGGCATTCTTCTGTGGACATGCAATGACTTTTTCAGTGGATTGTCCCATTTTACTAGTTCATGCATTTGGCCTCAGGTTGACAATCCGTGAAAGTGTCACTTAGCCAAGCGAAAAGAACAAAGATTTAGATTATAGATACTGTCTCAATAATGGTAGTTTGTAAAAAGGTCATATCAAAAGATCAGAATCTCTTCCCATTGATGAGTCAAAGGGCTAGAGAGAGCATCATCCAGTCAAATCAACCCCCATCATGTTCATCTTGAGTTAATTTTATTTGAATGTGAACCTGCAGTGTTTTTTTTTTTTTTTTTTTTTTTGTTTGAGTTTGATTTCTTCCCCAAGTATTTTAAGCCAATGGGGAAAGGTTGCACACGGTTAGATGACCTTTGCATGTCATACTCTTTAGCATCTGTCTTGAATCGGAGATTGTGACATGGTAATCTTGACCTGAAATTCCATATTGACCCTGAATAGGATTTTTTTTTTTTTTTTTTTTTGTCTTTTGAACATAACATAAATACATGCAGTGGATTTATCAAGATGCTGTATTCTGTTAAGATGTTATTTTTCAACTGCTTAATGTAACTGATAAAAATCTGGGTTTGGGGGAAAAAAAGAAACATTGCCTCTTTTTGTACAGTATTTTTACATTTTGTTTTTTGTTCTCCTTTTTTGCTCCCTGGTTGGAAATGAATAATCACAGTGGACCAAATCTTGTGAGTGTTTAACAATAAACAGACTGTTTTAGAAAAATGTTTGCTTTTCTTAAAATGACAACTGATGAAACATGACACTACAGTATTGCAGCTTTGGGAAGCTGTTAGGTGATCTTATTGCTTATAAAGCTGATTAAGCATTATGGGGAATAAAATGATTTATTTAGGCCAGTTATTAGTGGTAAAGCCTATCTAGAGCATCAGTGTCCAAATCTGCAGAAGTCATTAAACTGTGATTTTTATATAGCCTTTCATTTCTTGTGACCTTGTAGAGTAACTAGATGTCAACTTCTGACCCTACTGTTGCACCAGTTTACCTTGTAATGGAGCTTCAATACATTGCTATCATGCTGTTCTCTACAAGCAGTGAAGAGAATGAAACATGGCCTAATGTGTTAGCACGTAAATTCAGATGAAACAGCTGGATCGAGCACTTCAGCATCGATAACATTTTAGTACTGATACTGAATATGTAAAATTATCCCTGCACTTTTATATTTGGGATTGCAGTCTATTTCAAATTATTTAAGTATATCAGTATTTTACATTTCACGTTTTACAATCACAACACCAAATAAAGATTTTCTCTTTTAGATAATCAAATTGATTCAAGACATTTTAATGATTGTCGAAATAAGTTGTTACAGCTGTAACCTATAGTTTTATGGAAAAAGAACATGTCAAATTTAACATAGAGTTTAGTATTTAATAATTGGAAATAGAGTGGATATCGCACTGTAATTTCATAACAGCGTAGTAGATCGATGTGTGCAGAGAATTGCCACTCTGCAATGTCTTCCGGTTTTCTCAAACGCTAGAGGGCGCTCTCAAGTGAGTCCAAAATGAATGGGCTGAAAAGGAGCATTTAAGCAAAATCAGAGTTTATAAAGCATTAAACATTTTAACACTGCTGTTATATTTTTAAGAGCTTTTAAACTCGAGTTATAGGAATTTAAAACGCCGCCTCATGTAGGTCCATGACGTCAGTCAGCGCGAACAGTCAATGAGCTGCTCCGCTCGCCAATCAATCTCACGCTCAAGCAGTAAAGCCCGCCTCCTGCTGCCCAAAACCCGTTTGCTGTAGAAAAAGGGAAACATATGGGTCAGATTTCTGTGCTTTTTTAGTGAAATACATCCTTCTACTTTCTGAAATTAAAGAAACGCTCTGGGCAAGTGATTAGAAACTATTTTAACTTTTCGTTTTTAGCCGTTGAGCTCCTTTTCATTTTCATTTCATTCATTGAGGACTCACTCGTGAGCGCCCTCTGCTGATTTGCAGTCCTGTTTTTGTTATAACAGGGGGGATAGGAAGTGGCCAGGCTCCTCATAAACCGGCTCTGGCGTTTGCTTGGATAACTTCTGTTCGCTTGCATTGGTTGCCATCAGGGACATGCACAGTTCCGACAACCAATCACAAACCAGACCTCACAGTGAATATTCATCATTGGAGAGTCTCTGAAGACCTTTATTGGTCAGGCGCGGTCTCCATGTAAATAAGGTCTTTTAGGCGGGTCTAGTTAAGTAACGGTGTTAATACGGAGTACAAACCTTGTTGACTGTTAAAAAGTTTTAGATTCCCATGCGTCTGTCTAAGTGTTTCTGAAGATATCCTGGCATTGTTTTTCCCGATTAGAAACATTGAGATATTTGCTTACCTGCTTTGTTATATTAGTGAACGTTATTTTTTTGAGATGTCTTCAGATATTCCGGAGATATTCAAGGCCTTGCTCGAGCACCCCTTCTCAGTACCCACCTTACATGAAAACGGTAAGATTAATAGTGGACGCTGTTAGCTGTTTTTATTACGATCTAGCACTACACAATTGCTGACTTGGAAAAAATTACATCTTTTGTTTTGCACAGATCTCAGTCTGAATTGTACAGTAAAACATGGACTGTTTTATTATATGCGTGATTTTACTGTGTTTTCTATACGCTTTGGAATGGAAATGACTAGAACTGGTGATTGTACAACTTAGCTTGTTAGCTAGGTATTCCTATCAACTTGACCATCTTCTTGGTGTTAAGGTAACATCGTCAGTTGCCTGGAGTGTTATTTCAACGCACTGTTTTAAGACACTGCTGGTTCGCCATTGCTGCTAATTTTGTATTGTTTCTTCTCTTGGCAATTCCCAACACTACCACTGTTTCTTTATGGGAACCCGCCCACAGACAACTGGTCGATTTTTTTTGTACTGGTTAAAATGACTACGTTTTTTGCAGTAAACCCCATGAGAAAGCACACTTTTTCCAGGTCGAGTTGATGGCGTTATTTCTTCTGTTTGTAGTAATACATACATTTGTCAGTCTTTGACTTCGCATCTCACTTTTTTGGGCGTTTTGTGTTTGAATAAGCAGAATTTATGATACACTATGACTGCGCACCGTCAAGTGTCTTAGTTGTAGTTCTCTATACAAGCAAATGATCTGCATTTGGACTACGGAGTAACTGCACCACAGCCTCATCGCTCAAGCAAAGTTTCGTTTTGGTCAGAGAAGTGATGCAGAGAAGTGATGCAATAACGAAATGCAGTGAGACTTATCAAACTCATGAGAAGCATAACAAATTAACACGTCGGACTGTTTTATTTTAAAAAATGACCCAAACCTTCGGGTTTCATTTCTGCAGAATGACCGCTCTGCGCACAGACGTCACCACAGCACATGTACGGACACGTGTGCACCGTCCACGTTATTGTTTTTCTTTGTCGACTAGAAAAAAATCTATTAACGTTATTTCTTTTATGTTCCTTTTTTAATGAAAAGAGTGAATTTATTCCGATTATAAGAGGTTTAACATGCGCTGTAGTCTGCGTTTGTAGGTGCCTGCAGTGTTTTTACAACTGGACATAGTTGCTCTGCTAATTAATAACCTGCTAGTTTAGAGTAGTGGGAGTTTTTTTCTTCACACGTTTTACAGGTTTTTCCAGTGTTCTCGGTGAGGTATATATGTAACACTTCTGGGCATCCAATGGCCTTTGACTACAGTGAGGGAACATTTATTTTAGTGCGTGTGCGTCCGCCTACCTGTCTTTTGGAACGGTGCATAAATTATCCTGCAAATGCTAGTTGGCCTTTGCGCATCATTGCAGTGTTTTTGTGGCGGTTAGGCCTGGATTTAGTGTGAATATGAGTACACTGATCTCATTCACTATGCCGAATCGGGTCAAACGACGGAGCTTCTAATACAAAGCACAGCAAGACTTCAGTTGTGAACACAAATTAGCCATTAAAAGCAAATTTACCCATAGCTTATAGTGTGTAACCCCGAGGGGTGAATAAAATGTAAACTGAACAGTTAATTTGGACGAAGGCTCCGGTACAACAACTGCCTCCAGCTAATCTGTTCTCATGTGACGACGGTGAGTTACAAGGATTTTATACCCCTCAGGTCTGAGTTACGGTTTGACGTATTGAGCGAACCAAAGTGACCAAGAAGTATGGTTATGTACAGATAAAAATGTGTACGTGCACCCTTATAGTTTGTCACAGGCGTCTGTACAGATATTTACAGGATCAGGGGCTCAAAGGGGCCTAGGGGGAGGGAAAAAACATGAAAATAAGTGAAACTCTGTAGAGCCTGAGATCATTAAAAATCAGAAATGTTGGGTTGGATTTCGCTGCAGGTTTTTTGACCACATTATATGTTTTTACGTAATAACATCATACACACATGCTCAACAAGAATGTTTGGCTTGATATTTAGGTCTCGGTTGCAAAATCAACATTATATTGATGAAGATATGACAATAGCAGATAATTCATATACATCCTTGGATGAAAAATTCTTTATAAAGTTCACTTTGAATACTCTATTACTATTAGTGAGCTTGCATTCATCAGATTCATTTGTTCGGGGGCTC
The DNA here is from genome assembly GCF_015220715.1 of Pygocentrus nattereri. Taxonomy (NCBI): domain Eukaryota; kingdom Metazoa; phylum Chordata; class Actinopteri; order Characiformes; family Serrasalmidae; genus Pygocentrus; species Pygocentrus nattereri. The sequence goes on from NC_051223.1 coordinate 13,971,389, forward strand.
TGAAGAACAACCAGTGTTACAATATGTTCTTCAGCACATTGCATGCAATTGCACATTTACACAAGAGAGCTCCCCAAATCCTTAATTCATGTTGCTTTAACTAAAGCTTAATTTACTGTATCAATACAGTGTATATTTATTATGCACTTTTATGAAGAGAGGCAGCCTAAAGCACTAAAGGTTGTATTACTGGTACGCTGTGGCCATGATGAAGGTATGACAATAATAGATAATCCATTTACATCCTTGGACAAAACACCCTTTAAAAAGCTCACTTTGAATACTACATTATTTAGTTGCTAAACCCCTATTTAGGAGCGCCAGAGAATCTCATGTCAATCTCTGTTTTTACAATGATAAAGTCTTGGTGTGGTAAATTATTAATTAGTTATTGTCTTATTGTCAACATTATGTTTGGTTGTTGTGCAAAAGAACCATTTCATGGAATGTGATGCTTTCTTTAGGAGATTATCAGCATTTTATTTTTGTACTGTGGTGATGCATGTAGGTCAGAGTTACTGAGGTGATAGGTACACTGTTAGAAATAAAGGTACCATGCAGGTAAATGATTCATTCATCAAGGTACAAACAATGTATGTGTACCCTCAAAGGTACAACAGTGTTTTTAAGGTCCAATGGTGTACCTTACATGAATTTTTCCTAGTGGAAAAGTACATATTTGTACCTTTTCATAACCAAATGTTTTAAATCAGAACATTAAAATAAAAAGCCTGGAGATGAGACAGGGTGTGTGGAGTCAATAGAGTTTAGAAAATATAATTTCAGTGGATTATGGTACAGTTATGTTCCCTGACTAAAGGTACTGAGATGTACCCCTGAGGGTACCACCACAGTGACAGCGTTGTACCTTTTTTTTCTGAGAGTGTACTGCACCAGCAAGGGTGCCCAAGAGTGGATAAAAATGCAGGTATGCACACAAACCAAGGTCACATTTAAACAGTCTGGGGACAAATGGATGCCTTGGGAACTGAAATATATTTTTGCCAATATTTGTGCCAATTGTGGTATTTCAGAAAATGAGAAAGACAAACTGTCAGGGGATGATGTGGATGGTGGAGGAGGGGTCAGTGGGCTTGGACCATCAGCTGCCTTGACCCCTGCTATTTGGGAGAAGACTATTCCCTATGATGGTAAGACTTTCCACTTGGAGTACATGGATCTGGAGGAATTTTTGATGGAGAATGGTATTCCTGCCTCAGCTGATGAAGGTCAACAGAAAGAACTTGCCAAGAAGAACTCCCAACAGACACTGGAGAATCCACCTGCTGCCATCCTAAAGACAGAACCAACCCCATCAGCCGCAGTTTCTCAGCTGCCAATCATGGAACTTAACCAGTGTAAGGGGGAGGTGATCACAACCACTGCATCAAACTTAGAATCAACAGAGACCAAAACAGGTCAGTACTAGTATAGTATGGGGCAGTCCCAAAGGAATAATATATAACTTTACTGCAGTAAAAATGCAGCAGATTTTGTTTACTTCTAATTATTATTTTAAAATAATTTTACACTGTTACATTTTAAATGATTTTAAAACCTCTGCATAATTAATTTATTTAGATTTCAGTGGCTGACCGATACCTGTGGGACATTTGGGAGGCAAAATTCTTCAGTCATTTGGCAAAATCACTGGAATTTTCCTTTAATGGTTAATCCTGAATCCAATACAGTGGTAATAATAATATAATGGAAAATAACCAGTATTTGTTTTGGACTTGAAGTCAAATGACTATTGTTATTACTTAGCAGCATAACACCGTTATGCCAAAATAAAACATTCCATTATCAAACAAAACAACATAAGTAGAACTCAAAATTAATACACTGTATTGATTTTTAACTATACAGCATAGTACATTCACATAGTTTCAGAACTCAGGAATCTCAGTTCCTCTGTCAAAGACTCAGGATTATTTGCTAAACAGTGAAATAAGCGTTTTATACAATTTCCAGAATGTCTGAATTGTTCTTTATGACGCTCTAAACATGATCGAATCACACACTTCAGGCTTTATCACTAACATAGACCACATGACACCGAAGCCCATTAAACCAGAGGACATTGAAGTGGAGGTGAACTTTGAACCGGATCCCACAGACCTCGTTCTATCTACTGTACCTGGAGGAGAACTATTTGACCCTCGCAAACATTGCTTCACTGAGGAGGAACTCAAACCACAGCCCATAATCAAGAAAGCCAAGAAAATATTTGTGCCTGAAGACCAGAAGGTAGGCTTATTTACATCAAGATGAACATTTATAAATGAATCATACATTTAACTCTTTAAAGCGTAAGGATATGTGGCTTCACACTTAATTTTCTGTTTCAGAACTTACATATTAGTTTCACAGTAGTTAAGGAATAGTTATAGTTTTAAACAGTGAAGGTGCATAGTTGGAACTGTTGCATAAATGTCCTTGCATCCCAATGGTCATTTTCACAAATGATTTCAGAATGAGAAATACTGGCAGAAAAGGAAAAAGAACAACATTGCAGCTAAACGTTCGCGAGATGCCCGACGGCTAAAGGAGAATCAGATCACAGTCCGAGCAGCCTTTCTGGAATGGGAGAACTCTGCATTGAGACTGGAGGTGGCTGAGCTGCGAAAGGACTGTGGACGCTGCAAGAACATTGTGACTCGCTACGAAGCCAAATATGGACCACTGTAAGAGACAGATAATGGAAGCCTTTTTTGTAGTCACATTTCTTAGACGCACATACCTGCAGGAAAGTAATAAATTGATATAATTGATATAAATAGATTGTCTCAGAGTGAAAGATATTATAAAATAAAAGATAAGTGACAATAGCAATAAAAGACTCCCACTAGTCATATAAAGCAGTGCAATTTATAGCAACTTATAACATGAACAGTCACCAAATGTAGATAAATTAACCACATTTACATCCTGGACCACTCAAAGAAGAGTGAACTATGTTTTCACCTTGAAACCCCATATTTAAAAGTTTATTCTGCGTAACACAAACTGAGCAGAAATCCTACATGATGCATGCAGTTGTATGTACAAACCCAATTCCAAAAGAGTAGGTAAAATGCACATAAAACCAGAAGCAAATGGCTTCTTTTACAGTTATTTAATAGAAAAGCATAAAGAATAGACATTTAATATATTATCTAACTCTCTTTATTAATTTTTGTAAATATAAGCTAATTCCAAATTAGATGCCTTCAACATATTCTATAAACATTGGGACACCAACATTGTAAGACTGGGAAGTTAATGCAGTGGTCTACAACATCTGTTTTTCAAATTCTCTAAGTAACAGGTGATGCTAATTGCGAATGTAAGGAGCATTAACAAAATGAAAGCAAGAATAAGTCATGGTTTGCCACTTTCCCAAAAACTGTCAGGGGAAATAGTTCCAGTTAAAAAAACACCTAAATCTCTGTGGATAAACCACAAGGCCGAAAACTAATATAAAATGCCCATGGCTTTCGATCCATCAAAAGGCACTGTTTTAAAAATCAACATGCTGATGTAATGAATATAACCACATGAACTCTTGTATCTTGGAAAACCTTTTCAATAAACACAGTTCCTCGCTGCATCAACAAAAGCAAGTTAAGCATCTGTTTTGGTATGGGGTGTGACATGGGTAATTTGCACATCTGTGAAGGCACCATTAATGCTGAGGTGTACATATGCATTTAGAACCAATATATGATGCCATCTATGGATGTTGCCGCCTGTTTCAGCAAGCAAACATTCTGCACATGTTACAACAGGGTGGTTACAGGTGCTAGACCAGCCTGCCTGCAGGTTCCCATTGAAAATGTGTGGCACATTATGAAGCACACTGTACAACAATAGAGAGCCCAGACTGATGAGCAGCTGAAGTGTTATAAAAAACAAAAATAGGAAAAAAATCAATTTTTGCTACTACAGTTGATGTCCTCAGTAGAGCTGTCATGATCATAAAATTTAGCTGACAATTATTTGACATATCAGTATGTGATCAATTAATTCATTGTTTTTTTTGTTCATTGTATACAACTACTAAATTAGCAGCCTAAAGGTGGCCATATTAGCCATCTTGCTTCTTTGTTTATTAGGTAGCTAACACTATTAAGTAAATGATATACTACACGGTTGTGTGCGCACACGAACAGATGTCTACACCAAATCATCAAGCAAAGCTTAAATTTTTCTCAAGGGTTAAAATGTAAGCAAAAAACAAACAAACAAAAAAAAACCACTAAAAACTTTAGATTAAACTGCATAGCTAACACATAACCAAACGTTATTCAGTGCTGCCCTTTCAATATTTTACAGCACAAGTTAAAAGTTAGAGATTTCTTTTGTCTTTATAAGTCCCATGATGTCTCTTAATGCATTTACTGTTTTCTTTCCTTTATTTACATTTACCTGCCCATTTATTATTTTGCTAGGTGTGATATGATATGACCTTATCTCTAATGACTGTAGAACATGATGGTGATAATATAATTGCGATTAGGCAATTATGTAATGATTGTGACAGGCCTAGTAAACATTGTTAAAAAGATGTAACACAGTGGTTAACATGCCCCTGTCAGAACATGTTGCATGCATTGAATTTAGATTATCAGGGTTCCCCAGTAGGCGGTCCACAGGCCTAGTGTTAATCCATTGGACACAGGTACACATGTACGTTACTGCCGCAAAAAGCTCACTCTGTGGACATGGGGCACAAAGTCGTGCTTGTACTAAACCTGTGGCCAGTGCTATAGAACAAAAAGTTAATAATGAAAATAGACACCTGAGTTCTGTTTGGACCGAAGAATTTTATTTTACCAAATCATACTAATTAAGTATGCCGACTTGTTAGCTATGCTCTTAAAATGTATCTATCTGGATGGTTCTAATATTAAGTGGCACTTCGAAACTTCAGGCAAACTTACCTGCAAAATTTTTGTTTTGAAAATAAAAGACTGAAAATTTGAGTGCATCCTACAACTATTCTGTTATCTCCATTCACAAAACTACGTCTGCCAGCATGTCTCTGTGTCTTGTGGAACTTTGCGAAAGCTAAGAAGTCATTCATGGATGCTGAGTTGACGTAGACATGTGCAATTGATATGATGGAAGAATTTTTAAGTGACGCTGAAAAAGAAAGCGGTGACAGACTTGTTGAAGCAGGTGCCACTATCGGACAACACTGCAGTGAGAAGAATAGAAGCGGAGAACTGCCTGTCTGCTCTGCTCCCTGATTTAAAGAAAGCTGATTCCATGTCACTCACCACTGAGTGTGGTTACATGCACTTAATAATCCGATAACGGCAAAAAATCAGATTTTGTCAGTAATCCTTATCAACTTGTTTACATTCAGTTGATTAATCAGATAAAGAAAAACTCCGGGTCTACATGTTTCAGACAATAATCATATTTTGATTTGCCACCAGCTAATAAACTCACAGAAGAAGACATAAACATAATGTAAACTCAAACTTCATGCCACAGCTTTTTTTTCTTTTTTTTTTTTTTAAACATCGCACCACTTTTCCTGACAATACAAACGTACCTCATCATCTAGATTTGAATCCTTCATTTTCTCAAGCAGGTAGATGGTTTTCAGCATTGCTCCAAAAATTGTTTGCTTGCGACAACACTGCTTACTTATTTCTGGTACTGTGGTCTGTTTTCACACATGCTGAGAAATCTGAAAGAAATCAGAGTAACAGTGTAAATGCACTGGGAAATCAGATTACTGAGCTAAAATCCAGCTCTTTTTATCAGATTTCTTAACTAGATTTCTAGACAGTACGAAAACGAAATTGGAGTATTTTTTTGTAGCCTGTTAGCTTGCTAACGAGCCTAGTTGTTTAAGAAAATCAGTAGTTTTAACAACTTACTTTATCAGTACACTAGGTGTTCCATGTGAGCAGTATTAGAGTCAAGGATTACTCTGTTAACAGAGCAAAGTTTTTTTATGATGTGGTGCAGTACTGATACCAAATTCAGTTGTTGCAAGGCAGTCCTAGGTGTGCTTATAATAAGTATTTTACAATGGTTTTGAACACAGCTCAGCCAATCAAATTTTAGGACTACAATTATATTTATTTTTAAATAATTATTATTTATTTTATCTAAAATGGACTTGCATCTTTAAGTCGTACATGCATTCATCAGTCATTAATACATTCCAAATCAAAATCCATTATATGTGAATCGGTACTATAATGTTGGTGTAGAGGTATTTACCCAGCATTGCCTAATCCCGTTCATATTATGTACCTTGATGGAAGTAAAAGTATATTAGTGGTGATGGTTTCTTATATAGGACAGGGGAGAGAATGTAAAGAATGGGCTATTTGTGAGAGTTGTTGGAAAAAAAAACCCAAATTTCAACAGATATATCTTAGCCCAGAATGCCAAGTGTATATACAACTCATTTGCTGTTTACTTGCATTGCAAATCTTAGAAGTCTGGAGTCATTGTCCTTTTGCTATACTACTCAAATGTTATTACATCTTAAAATGATTAAATTCATTATATAACTTATTAAATTCTGCATTGAAAAGTTCATTTCAAAGTTAACAAATGACAAATATATGGAAAAATGTACCACTAAACAAAGAACCTTTAATCAAATGTAAATGCTAAAATATTTTCCACTTACAAACTCAAGTCATATGGTCTACCACAGTAATTACTATATGCTTGTTTTCATATTATGCTGTGAACTGTGAACTGTGTGTGTGTGTGTGTGTGTGTGTGTGAGAAGTGCCTTCTTCAGTGAACCAGAAGTGAAGTGACCTTGTCTCTGGCATATGGTTATTCTGTAGGAACCTCAACATGTTGGTTCAGATTACACTGGAAGGACGGAATTGGTTTGCAACAGCATGTAGTTGTAGCTTATTTTATGTTTTTCATTTTTGCTTTGCAGTTTTTAAAAAGTATTTTAATATGTGTTGTAATACATATTGTACATATTGGACAGGACATAAAGGAATACCTTAGTATTCTTAAAGTATGCAACACTGGCTATGAACATAACTATTGTAATTGTCGTCTGTGTTGTGAGCAGATTGTCAGTGTCCATGTCCATGACTATATGACATATACCCTATTTTGTAGTAACAGCTCAGGTCAAAACAGTACAAAATCATGTGAACTAGCAAATAAATTATACTGTATCTCCCATGCGCACACACACACACACACACACATATATATATATACACACACACACACGTGGACAAAATTGTTGGTACCCCTCGATTAATGAAAGAAAAACCCACAATAGTAACAAGAATAACTTTAATTTGACAAAAGTAATAATTAAAATTCTATGAAAATGAACAAATGAAAGTCAGATATTGCTTTTCAACCATGCTTCAACAGAATTATTTAAAAAAATAAACTCATGAAATAGGCCTGGACAGAAATGATGGTACCCTTAATTTAATATGTTGTTGCACAACCTTTTGAGGCAATCACTGCAATCAAACGATTCCTGTATCTGTCAGTGAGACTTCTGCACCTCTCAGCAGGTATTTTGGCCCACTCCTCATGAGCAAACTGCTCCAGTTGTCTCAGGTTTGAAGTGTGCCTTTTCCAGATGGCATGTTTCAGCTCCTTCCAAAGATGCTCAATAGGATTTAGGTCAGGGCTCATAGAAGGCCACTTCAGAATAGTCCAGTGTTTTCCTCTTAGCCATTCTTGGGTGTTTTTAGATGTGTGTTTTGGGTCATTATCCTGTTGCAAGACCCATGACCTGCGACTGAGACCAAGCTTTCTGACACTAGGCAGCACATTTCTCTCTAGAACTCCTTGATAGTCTTGAGATTTCATTGTACCCTGCACAGATTCAAGACACCCTGTGCCAGATGCAACAAAGCAGCCCCAGAACATAACAGAGCCTCCTCCATGTTTCACAGTAGGGACAGTGTTCTTTTCTTGATATGCTTCATTTTCCCGTTTATGAACATAGAGCTGATGTGCCTTGCCAAAAAGTTCCATTTTTGTCTCATCTGTCCATAGGACATTCTCCCAGAAGCTTTGTGGCTTGTAGTTTGGCAAATTCCACTCTGGCTTTTTTATGTTTTGTTTTCAACAATGGTGTCCTCCTTGGTCGTCTCCCATTAAGTCCACTTTGGCTCAAACATCGACGGATGGTACGATCTGACACTGATGTTCCTTGAGCTTGAAGTTCACCTTTAATCTCTTTAGAAGTTGTTCTTGGCTCTTTTGTTACCATTCGTATTATCCGTCTTTTTGATTTGTCATCAATTTTCCTCCTGCGTCCACGTCCAGGGAGGTTGGCTACAGTCCCATGGATCTTAAATTTCTGAATAATATATGCAAATGTAGTCACAGGAACATCAAGCTGCTTGGAGATGGTCTTATAACCTTTACCTTTAACATGCTTGTCTATAATTTTCTTTCTAATGTCCTGAGACAACTCTTTCCTTTGCTTCCTCTGGTCCATATTGAGTGTGGTACACACCTTGTCACCAAACAGTACAGTGACTACCTGTAGCCCTATATATAGGCCCACTGACTGATTACAAGATTGTAGACACCTGTGATGCTAATTAGTGAACACACCTTGATTTAACGTGTCCGTTTGGTCACATTTTTCAGGGGTACCATCATTTCTGTCCAGGCCTGTTTCATGAGTTTATTTTTTTAAATAATTCTGTTGAAGCATGTTTGAAAAGCAATATCTGACTTTCATTTGTTCATTTTCATAGAATTTTTATTTATTATTACTTTTGTCAAATTAAAGTTATTTTTGTTACTATTGTGGGTTTTTATTTCATTAATCGAGGGGTACCAACAATTTTGTCCACGTGTGTATATGAAAACATTGGTTCAATCTACAAATCAGTGTACTTGTTTACTTACAAAAGGCACAAATGTGTTATAAATCATCATCATCGTGCTTCTAGTTCATTTTATATGAATGAATATTTAAAGGTTTAACATTAATTCTTTCTTTTACTAATATGTTGGCACTGTTTGGGCTTAACTATGAATAGAGCTTATTTATACGCTTCTCCATGGCCATCTTTACCATGTTTGAAACTTTTTAAAGGAAATATAACCAAAATTTAAAATGATCTACAGTACTGCCTTAAGAACTTACTCCTTACTTATATTTCATGTCAGTGCTTTCTCTTCAAAAATGGAACATTATCTTCCTATCTTAGATTACTAGAGAATTTAAAGGGGATTACTTTTCTTTTCTACACTGTACAGGTTTTTTCTTTAGGTTCTGTTTTGTTAACTAAGCAGGAAATTTGTGTCTGGGAGAATTGTCAGTATGTCAGTAGGAGTGTGTGTCTCTCTCTTTTTTACAAGTAAACTATGTTTAGTAGTGTCCATGTCTTAAGTACACAAATAATTTGGAATTATTTGTTTTCAGTGATTATAGCGCACAATAGTGAAATCAATTTTAAAAATATTTTTATGACCCATATTCATTCAATATATCATTCAATATGGCCCATATAATTTTCTATTTACTGGAAAATATCCAATAGTTGTCATGGAACAGATTTAGAAACAGTATGTGCTTTGTACATTTTCTTTTAACAAAAATAATAAAACAAAAACCCAACACTGGGACAGTAAATGAAAAGGCAAATAAAAATAGAAAGCAGTGACTTGCTTGACCGGCATTTAAACAAAAACAGTACAATAAGTGTTGAATTAACTCACTGTGGCACTGAAATGGCACTGCCTTAAAGACCATCATGCATGTTTTGTGATGAATATCCCCACATGGGTTTGGGTATACTTTGACAAACTGCTGTCAATAAATGGCACTTCTCACTGCATCCACAAATGCAAGTTTGATAAGACTGTCCTATACGCAGCAGAAGCCATGTCAACAAAATCCAGAAATTACTTTTCCTGGCTCAAGCCAAAATGGACAGATGCACAATGGAAACATATTGTGGTCTGACAAATCAACCTTTGACTGATTATGGAGAAATGGATGATTTGTTCTCCAGGCCATAGAAAAAAAGGACCACTTATATGATGTAAGAAAATATAAAAAAAAGACAGCTTTCAAAAAGTTGTGTGCAAAATAATAGCAGTCTAACATCACTAATGTGTTTTATTACTGATTTTGACAGAAAAGAATACAACATGGGGGAAAAATTAATGACTAGGTGTAGCCGAGTAATGGCCAATCAACAGAATCAACAGTGATGACATGCACACTGTTAATTGGGTGTAATTGACTAATTTAATGAAAGGTGTGTTCAAATTAATAGTAGTGTGGTGTTGGCGACCTGTCCAGGGTTTATCCTGCCTTTCGCCCAATGACAGCTGGGATAGGCTCCAGCACCCCTGCGACCCAGAAGGAGAAGCAGCTTAGTGTGTGTGAGTGTGTGTGTGAGTTCAATTAGTGAGGTCATTCATTCTGTGAAGAAACAGGTGTCAATTATGGCCCTTATTTAAAGAAGGAGGGCAGCAAATGTTGTACCTGCTGGTTTTAGCCCTTGCTCAGTGAGTAAAATGGGTCGTTCCAGACATTTTACCGAAGGAGAAAGAACTTTGATCAAGAAGTTGATTGGAGAGGGGAAAACATATAAAGAAGTGCAGAAAATAATTGGCTCATAGAATAAGAATGGCAAAGAAGCATTCAATGATCAGCTCCATGGAAATCAAAGATGATCTTCAGTTAATAGTCAGTACTGTAACAATCAGAAGACGCCTACGTGAAGCCAAACTATTTGCAAGAAACCCTCGTAAAGTAGCATTGCTGAAAAAAAGACGTGTTGAAAAGGTTAGTTTACCAAAGAACACATTGACTGGCCTAAAGAGAAGTGGCACAACATTCTGTGGACAGATGAGAGCAAGATTGTTCTTATTGGGTCTAAAGGCCATAGACAGTTTGAGACGACCCATAAACACAGAATGCAAGCCACAATACACTGAAGACTATAAGACATGAAGGTGCAAACATACTGGTTTTGGGATATTTCTCATACTTGGGAGTCAAGCCCATTTATCACATACCAGACACCATGGCCCTGTTTGAATATACCAAAATACCAGAAGATGTCATGTTGCCTGAAGAACAAATGCCCTTGAAATGGACGTTTCTGCAGGACAATAACCCCAAATACACCAGCAAGTGGGCAACATCCTGGTTCGAGTCCAAGATTGATGTTATGAAGTGGCCAGCCCAATCCCCAGACCTCAATCCGTTTGAGAATTTGTGGAGTGACATCAAAATGCTGTTTTTGATGCACAACCCAAGAATGCAGAAGAACTGTGGACTGTAGTCCAGTCAGCTTGGGCTGGAATATCTGTTCACAGGTGTCAGATGTTAGTTGACTCCATGTCACCCAGATGTAAAGCAGTTATCAGAAATAAAGGTTATAAACTAAATATTAGTTGAATGTTTAACAGAAAAGCTGAACCTGTAAAAAAAGTTTTATACTGTAAATATACAAGTTTGTAAATGAAAATGCAGACAATGTTAGAAATCTTGGTGTTTTACTCGACTCATCACTCTGCAGCTAGAGTGCTCACCCACACTAAGCGTTCACCTCATATCACCCCCGTTCTCTCAGCTACACTGGCTACCGGTCCTGTCCCGTATAAAGTTTAAAATCTTACTTCTCACTTTCAAAGCTTTGCATAATCTTGCTCCCCCCTACCTCAGAGAACTGCTGACCTCTTACACTCCCTCTCACTCTCTCAGATCTTCCAGCAATAACTTACTTGCTGTTCCACGCACCAGACTTTCCACTTTGGGCGGGAGGTAATTTAGTGCCATGGCCCCCAAACTCTCTTTGAGGAATTCTCTTCCTCAATCTCTCAGGGACTGCTCTTCTCTTTCTTCTTTTAAATCTGACTTAAAGACTTTTCTGTTTAATGCACATTTTTCTTCCTCCTCCTCTGTATAGTTTTTTTTTGCAATGTGAAGCAACTTTGGGTTTGTGAAAGGTGCTATATAAATGTAATTTATTATTATTTATTAATGCTATTGTATTGAACAGCCCATTATTCTTTTTTTTCATTTTCAGTTTAAAATGTGATAGTTTGTTCATGTTTTCATTTGACATTGAATGTGCAGTGCTCCCATTGCCTTTGTATATATGGAAATAAATGCTATTATGAGGATTGAGCTTTTCCTGTTTTTTAAAATGCATTATTATGTGCTATTATTTTGCACATAACTATATTTGGAACTAACATTTGTATCTGAAATTGCCACTTCAGTGAGTTTTTCCATTTATGTACAATAACATGTCCATGTTAAAAAGGGAAAATTATTCAGACAGGTGATTCATTTTTAAAAATTTGTAACTAAATTGTGGCGCTCATGTTATTAAAGAAAATATCTTGTTAAAGATTCCATGTCATGACCTATTTTACAATTGTCAGAAAGAAACATGGCAGATTGTAAAACACCTTTTATTATATTGAAAAGACAATAAAGAAAGATCCTTTAACAAGTAAAAAAAAAAAAAACTTGAAATCACATCTGAAAGGTCATCTTCAGAGTTCTTAGAAGTCTTCACCTCTTTTTGAAGCCATATTTTTTTCTCTCGTAAAAGAGATCCGTTTTAGAGCTGCCCAGGTTCACAATCTTGGGACAGCCATCACGCTGTGTAGAAGAAAAAAAAAGAATTGCTGTTAATCACTAACAATGTGTTCTTTTTGCACAAACTCAGAAGGAAGCACGTGTGTGTAATATTTTATATATATATATATATATATATATATATATATATATATACACACACACACACACACATATATATACATATATACACACACACACACACACACACACACACACACACACACACACACACACACACACACGCCATTAAGTTCCATGCAAGCTGATTGATTCAACCAAAATTGGACTGAGCCATAAAACTCCAATAAAAAAAACAAAAAAAAGCTTGCTTTTTGGTAATGACAGTTTTGGAATTTAGTGTAAGGAGCTGGGGAATGAACTGCTAGCTGTGACATAGCAACAAGCTGCTTGTTACGGAACTACGATTTGGTGGAAGGAACTGTGAACACAGAACTGTGAAAACATTAAATTTTTCACATTCACAGTCCAAATCATTTCTTTATTTATTGTTGCATAAAAGCAATATAACACTCAAGGTTTTGTGTTATTGCTATAACCAAATCACAGCTGTTATGTTATTTTGCAGTAACACTCAGTTTAGTGTTCTATTGCTTTTACATATTTATATATAAAACACAACTTTCAGGCATTTTGTAGTTCTACAATTACAGACTGTACACCATCTGTTTCTCTGCATACTTTGTTAGCCCCCTTTTACCCTGTTCTTCAGTGGTCCTCATGGACCCTCATAGAGCAGGTCACTGTTTGGGTCTATTCTCAGCACTGCAGTAACACTGATGTGGTGGTGGGGTGAGTGGATCAGCAGTTTTTAAAAACCTCAGTGTCAATGCAGGACTAAGAGTTGTCCACCAACCAAAAATATCCAGTCAACAGCATCCTGTGACCACTGAGGACTACAGAATGACCAACACAAACTTGGCAGCAGCAGATGAGTGATCTCTGACTTTACATCTATAAGGTGGACTGACAGGGTAGGAGGGTCTAATAGAGTGGAGAATGTGTGGACACAATGTATAAAAACTCCATAACATTCTACAGAAACATCCATTTTTCTATCTATCTGTAGGTGTCACATGTCCTCATTGGTGTCACACATAAGAAAGGTAACACCTTTTTTTGACGTTTCAGGAAAAATTCATTTTACAAAATGGATGCTACAGAGCATCAAACCACATGTTAATCATGGAATATCCACTAAAATATGTGATTTAATCCATTTCTATTCTATTTTTTGACAACTAAAAGCTTCATATGAAATCATGAGCTAAATGAGAACATTTCTTATATTTGAAAAGACAGTGAACTTACCATGTGCTTTTTTTCACAGATCCTCAGAAAATAGTTAAAAGTCAGGTGATAATGTGTTTGTTTCAAAATGATTTTTTGCAGTAACACTAGTGAGATCACTCCTGGGGACAACAACTATCATTATACACTGCTCAAAAAAATAAAGGGAACACTTAACACAATATAACTCCAAGTAAATCAAACTTCTGTGAAATCAAACTGTCCACTTAGGAAGCAACACTGATTGACAATCAATTTCACATGCTGTTGTGCAAATGGAATAGACAACAGGTGGAAATTTTTGGCAATTAGCAAGACACACTCAATAAAGGAGTGGTTCTGCAGGTGGGGATCACAGACCACTTCTCAGTACCTTTCTGCTTTCTGGCTGATGTTTTGGTCACTTTTGAATGCTGGTGGTGCTTTCACACTCGTGGTAGCATGAGATGGACTCTACAACCCACACAAGTGGCTCAGGTAGTGCAGCTCATCCAAGATGGCACATCAATGTGAGCTGTGGCAAGAAGGTTTACTGTGTCTGTCAGCGTAGTGTCCAGAGGCTGGAGGCGCTACCAGGAGACAGGCCAGTACACCAGGAGACGTGGAGGAGGCCATAGGACGGCAACAACCCAACAGCAGGACCGCTACCTCCGCCTTTGTGCAAGGAGGAACAGGAGGAGCAGTGCCAGAGCCCTGTAAAATGACCTCCAGCAGGCCACAAATGTGCATGTGTCTGCATAAATGGTTAGAAACAGATGCCATGAGGATGGTATGAGGGCCCAACGTCCACAGATGGGGGTTGTGCTCACAGCCCAACACCGTGTAGGACGCTTGGCATTTGCCAGAGAACACCAGGATTGGCAAATTCACCACTGGCACCCTGTGCTCTTCACAGATGAAAGCAGGTTCACACTGAGCACGTGACCGACGTGACAGAGTCTGGAGATGCCGTGGAGAGTGATCTGCTGCCTGCAACATCCTTCAGCATGACCGGTTTGGTAGTGGGTCAGTAATGGTGTGGGGTGGCATTTCTTTGGAGGGATGCACAGCCCTCCATGTGCTCGCCAGAGGTAGCCTGACTGCCATTAGGTACCGAGATGAGATCCTCAGACCCCTCGTGAGACCATATGCTGGTGCGGCTGGCCCTGGAGGTGGCGGATGCTTTAGTCCAGGTCTGGGAGGAGATCCCTCAGGAGACCATCCGCCACCTCATCAGGAGCATGCCCAGGCGTTGTAGGGAGGTCATACAGGTGCGTGGAGGCCACACACACAATACTGAGCCTCATTTTGACTTGTTTTAAGGACATTACATCAAAGTTGGATCAGCCTGTAGTGTGTTTTTCCACTTTAATTTTGTGTGACTCCAAATCCAGGCCTCCATTGGTTAATAAATTTGATTTGTGTGATTTTGTTATCAGCACATTCAACTTTTTTCTGTACAAAGTATTCAACAGGAATATTTAATTCATTCAGATCTAGGATGTGTTAGTGTTCCCTTTATTTTTTGAGCAGTGTATATATTATATCTATTTGGCACTTGTTTAGGTCATTTAAATCATATTTCCTAGTCATGTACAGATTACTGCAGAAAAACTTTTTTTTTTCCCCTTTACACATGGCTGTGGAGGCAAGCACATCTGTTGTGCTTGGAATTCTAGATAATTGAGAGAAAACCATTATTGCTTTTGATGGCTCAAGAAGGTGTAATTGTTAAAATAACTTAAACAGTTTTAAAGTAATAAATCTGTAAATGCTAGGGACACAAAAACGGACATTTATATAGAATGACCCATATACTCTTTTTTTTTTTTTTTTTTTTTTTTTCCTCTTTCCTGGATCACAGTGAATGGAGAAGCAGGCAAAACTCTGGCTGGGTCAGAGCTCAATAAAACAAAGATTTACCCACATCTTTCTCCTGAATGGTGCATTCCTTGCAGTAGTAAGCGTCCGACACTCCTGGGCCTCCACATATCACACAGCGTCCTTGGTAGGACCCATAGTTACATTCGTCACAAATGCGTACAAGTGTGCAAGGTCTGACGTAAGAATCACAGATAACACATTTCCCATCACCTGAGTGGAAAACATACATATGGGTCATTACGTTAAGCTTATATAATACTTAAACATAAAGATCTCAGTCAAAAATCAGTTACACAAGAAATCTAAATTCTCACACACACCATCAAAATGGTAAATCAGCTAATACTCTAAAACTTACATTTTTCACAAAGCCTCCCAATAGCTGTAAAAACAAAAAACAAAAAGTTAGTATAAGGAAAAAAATCTGCATGACTCAGAAGTCATTCTGAGTGATTTAATATGATGCGATTCCAGTCATTATTGTTCACAAGGTAACACGAAGCATTAGAAAACTTAATTCTTTTACATTAATTGTTACCCAACACATTGCCTAATGAAATTGTGTACTGTAAGTTTGAGATAAGGATTTGGCTTAAAATCTATTGTTTTAAAGATACATCATCATATGGACAAGTTAATACATTCTGTACAGAGAACAAACATAAACAGCCTTTTTGCAAATTGTAGAGCACAATTTCTATTTATTTACTAAGTTTAACACATTGGAGAAAATAAAACAAATGCGCCATTTGCACAAGCCACATTTTATGGCTTTTCCTCCCGTATATGTTAAATTTAGCAAATAACCTGTAATAAGCAATGCAACGAATATGTAGAGCCGAGTTCTCTGTGAAAATGTGTACTTTTTTCATTTTTTAAAAACACACACACACACACACACACACATTTTCTAAGCCACCTCTCCCTCAGGGTCGCGGGGGATGCTGGAGTTTTAAACTTAAATAAATAAATAAATAAATAAATAAATAAATTCCCCTTTAAAGTCAGTCACGGACCAGAGCTAATTGTAAGCGACAGACTCCTTCAGCTCCATAAACCTCATGAAAGATCTGCCTTTGTTGTTTGAAAAGTACTTATTTAATATGAGCAACAGCAAATCGACAAAATGCACATTTTGTAACTTGCATGCACAACTCCTTTCCACAACAGCTCAAACACACCAGCGCTCATCTATATTAGAGTTACAATAGCAAAGCTTTGCTATGCTAATGTAGCTAACTAGCAGCGTGACCAGCGAGCTGGCTCTACAGCGCATCATTTCAGTCCAATTACTGAGTATATTTTTGGCCTTGCGAAACCTGCTACAACAAAATACGACCATCTAGTTGATGGTACAACTTACCGACACCAGCCTGTTTCCTACAGAAGATCAAATCTGGATGATGTTTAGCCATTGTATATTAGCCTGTAGAGCAGCCTGCTTGGAGTAGGGCTCATCAAGCTTTTATACGACAGCTCTGAAATACAGCGCCACTTGCTGGATAGGCTGTCCACAGTGATATCAGGGCCAGTGTTACTGTAAATTCGAGTAGGGTCTGACAGCATAGCAGGAGGCAGCTGTTCCAGGACCGCAAATCCAGAACCCTGTGTTGTGGATATAAGGACCGAATTTAAAGCGTGGAAAAATGGGTGATGACAGTCGGAGTGCGACTACAGATCGTGATTCAAGTTTTATATAATTAACTTTAAAACGTTCTGCTGTTTTGAATTAGACAGCAAAGTTACGTCAACTAGCAAACTACATAGTCAAGGCACTGTACGCAGTTAACCTGTTAGCTTATGATAGATTAAATCAGCATAGATTTTTGTTTTCGGTGTAAATACTTAATACTTACTATTCTACCATTTTAATTATGCTTAAATAATCGTACCAATTAAACTGTCCTGTTGTTGAAGCAAGGCTAAGGTGAGAGGTTCAAATCAGTGAGCAGCAGTTTGGTTTCATGCCCAGAAAGAGTACCACAGATGCAATTTTTGCGTTGAGAGTGTTGGTAGAGAAGTACAGAGAAGATCAGAAGGAGCTACGTTGTGTCTTTGTGGATCTAGAGAAGGCATATGATAGGGTGCCAAGAGAGGAACTGTGGTACTGTATGAGGAAGTCAGGTGTAGCTGAAAAGTATGTTAGGGTGGTGCAGGACATGTATGAGGATAGTGAGACAGTGGTGAGGTGTGCAGTTGGAGTGACAAATGGTTTCAAGGTGAAGGTAGGGTTACATCAGGGATCAGCTTTGAGCCCCTTCTTGTTTGCAATGGTGATGGACAGGTTGACAGATGAGGTCAGGCAGGAGGCTCCATGGACCATGATGTTTGCAGATGACATTGTAATCTGTGGTGAGAGTAGAGAACAGGTGGAAGAGAATGTGGAGAGGTGGAGGTTTGCACTGGAGAGGAGAGGAATGAAGGTCAGTAGAGATAAGACGGAATACATGTGTGTGAATGAGAGGGAGGCAGGTGGAAAGGTGAAGATGCAAGGAGTAGAGGTCGTAAAGGTGGATGACTTAAAATATCTTGGGTCAACCATCCAGAGCAATGGACAGTGTAGAAAAGAGGTGAAGAAGAGGGTGCAGGCAGGATGGAGTGGGTGGAGACGGGTGTCAGGGCTGATGTGTGACAGAAGGATAGCAGCAAGAGTGAAAGGGAAGGTTTACAAGACAGTAGTGCGTCCTGCTATGATGTATGGTTTGGAGACTGTGGCTCTGTCTAAAAGACAGGAGGCTGAGCTGGAGGTGGCGGAGATGAAGATGCTGAGATTTTTGTTGGGAGTGACAAGGATGCACAAGATTAGAAATGAGCAGATCAGAGGGACAGTGAAGGTGGAGCAGTTTGGAGATAAAGCCAGAGAGGCCAGGTTGAGATGGTTTGGACATGTGTTGAGGAGGAATAGTGGATATATTGGTCAAAGAATGTTGGAGATGGAGCTGCCGGGTAGAAGGAGAAGAGGTAGACCTCAGAGAAGGTTTATGGATGTAGTTAAGGTGGACATGGAGATGGTTGGTGTGAAACTAGAGGAGGCAATGGATAGGGCAAGACGGAGGCAGATGATCCGCTGTGGCGACCCCTAAAGGGAGCAGCCGAAAGAAGAAGAAGACTGTCTGTTTACCCCACAATATGTGGTGTTCATTCTTCATAGTTATGATATCAAAAGGTGTTAACAGACCTATGTACAAAGACTTTATTGGTATAAATGTATATTTAAAAAAAAACTGTTTAAAAATGATCATCTTTTTCATTTGGTAGGCAATCATATATATGGCCTAACTGTGCTGAAGAATTTATCCTTGCAGAAGACTGAGGAAGTCGTCCTCTGTGGTCCAGTTTATCACCACAGGTGAGAGTAGATCATGTAATTGTTTTTACATAATGGCATACAATATTGGTCAATGCTTAAAATTAAAATTCTTAAAATCTATTGCAGGAGTCATTGAGAAACCATCCTAACTCTAAATGTCGCTTTTTAACCCATTTGCTGTTTTGTATGTGTGTGTGATTGAGGGGGATTATACCTTTCTTGTTGAATCTTTTTGGTTGTTATTGTTGATATTTTAAATAAATATTATGGCACCAAAGCCTGTCTTGTTTCTCAAATATCTGGTTGAGATTTAATAACTGTAAAAACAATATGTGCAATTGATTGTATCTTTATTTTTACATAATTACACAAAATGCAACTCTTTGTAAACAAGTTTAATTCTGAGACAAAGTAGTAATTGGATGGGATAAAATTAAAACGATTAGCTAGATAAGGTTGTAGTATTTGGGTGAGATAATCCTTTAAAACTGTAAGTTAGATGAAGTAGTTGTATTCGGGTGGAAAAGGCCTTTAAAACTGTAAGTGGTTAGGTAGACAGGAAGGAGCATTGGTCATCCACGTCGCTAGGCGGCAGTGACGCAAAAACATATGGTCCTGGATATAGTATAGTATATATAGTATAGGGGGGTAAATTCAGAGCCGGTGTTGTGCCGAATTGGCCACTCCTGCCGCGAGTACCACCCCCTCACGTGAGGGCGCGCGCAAATTGTTTTACTTTACATATATGGATTTGAAGAACTTTCCAAACATTACTTTCTTTTTGATCAACAACACAATAAATTGCTGTTTTACATAAAAGAATATATTCTTCTAAAGTACAGTGACTCGTAAATAGTAATCCAAAAGTATAGTGTAGCCTATACATCGCTGCTTACTTATTCTTCCACATAGCAGTCTGCATTCACCGTAAAATGCGGTTTAGACGCGCACTT
Organism: Pygocentrus nattereri; assembly: GCF_015220715.1. Classification (NCBI taxonomy): domain Eukaryota; kingdom Metazoa; phylum Chordata; class Actinopteri; order Characiformes; family Serrasalmidae; genus Pygocentrus; species Pygocentrus nattereri. The sequence goes on from NC_051223.1 coordinate 13,991,403, forward strand.
GAACCTTTAGTGTAGATAGCGCGACCGAGCCTTTTCTAAGTGCAGCCCGTTTAGCTTTGTCCTTCTTACTGTATTTTGTGGTGTGTATTTGATTTTTATGTGTATTAAGATTAGAAGTTATTGATGGATTTGTGTCAGATTATGTTTCTCGAGCTAAACTCGGTTCTTAACGTCAGGTGCAGAATTCCTGCTGGTCCGGATGGCTAATTAGCACGATCATTGATTAAAGAAACAAAAGCTACCGAGAGCAGTCCATCCAATCTAGATTACTCTATGTCTGATGATTGCAACAAAACAAATTAGGTGAAATTCGATTGAGTAATAAGGGAGTTGTGGCCGATTTAGTGCTCAGAATTCATCATCTCTCAATACAAGTGAATTTGTTCAGAAGCGGATCTTGACCGCTCTAACATGGCGGACACGCCGACGTATCACCTCAGATGGAGAACAACAGACAACGCGGCATCTAGGTATGTATATGACTCCGAGTAACATCGATTTAATGCGCCATTTCTAATTTAATTACCTTACATACAGACATATTCTGTTGTTCACACTTTTTAAGGTGTATTTATTCATCATCATTTAAAATGTAATTGCACAATTGACAGGTTAATTATAAATATTCTGGGTGATGATCTGTCAAGTGTATACAGCTGTACCGTCAACTGCTCTGAGCCCCACATCTTTACATGCTCAGCCAACGTATCTCCCCATCTGTACTGCTACAGAGTGGAAGGAAAAGTGTTTCTTTGCTTGTAAATTTCCTCCAGGTGCATGATGAGGAACAATCTCAAATCTAGTTGCAGTTTTGGAATTATCTTCCAGTCAGTGTTCGAGACTCAGACACATCCTATGTCGTTAAGTCTAGGCTAAAAACCCACTTGTTTGGTCAAGTCTGTTAGATAAGAGGTGTAGAGCTGGGGGTTCATGGATATAAAGGATTATGGTAAACTGGGAGTGTTGGTGCTGTCGATTGTTTGATTGTTCTCACACATTCACTCAAGGTTTGCTGATGGTGGAGCAGAGGGGTGCCAACATCTCAGGGAGCCCTCATGTCTCTGTTAACTTCTGGCTCTCCCGTTTAGATAGGCTGTAACAGCTAGACTTTTTTTTTTGGCTTGCTCACCTGGGGGTTTTACATTTCATGTTAAAACTTTATCTTTACTGGAATTCTGTGAAACTGCTTTGTCACATCAGTTATAAAAAACGCTATACAAATAAATTTGATTTGATAGGCCTGCCGGAGTCTGTGCTGCACTCTTCACATCCTGTATACTGTAATGTATCACTTTTTACAGAACTGTGTTTTCTTTTCTTTGCCAAGTTGAACTACTGCCCATCCTGTGCGGTCTGAGGCTGTTGCTTCTTCTTGCTTGATCGGGTACCCACTACTTGCCAGCCTTCTGGACCACCATGGCGCTTCAACACTGTGCAGACCTCACCTGCATAAACTCACCCTTCTGATGATAATGATACTGCACATAATCTATTTAATTATAAAATTTAATTATATATAATAATATAATTCACCTGCTTTTCCATTTTACTACTGTTTTCAGTACTACAGTGTCAACCAGAGGAGGATGGGCTCTTCTTTTGAGTCTTGGTGTTCCTCGCAAGGTTTATTCGTCCTGCTTTTAGGGAGTTTTTCCTTGTCACTGTCATCATTGACTTGTTAATGGGGGCTTGGACCCGGATTTTTCCGTAAGGTTGCTTTGTGACAACACCCGTTGTAAAAAGTGCTATTTAAATAAACTTTGATTTAAATGCTTCATTTATTTACATTTTAAACTATGCTAGTTTTCAGTTTGAAGGAGTACTGGTTGTTTTTCTTTAGTTGGCTTTAGTATGTGCATGTTTTTCTGTTTTTTTTTCACATTGGCTCAAGACCTCAATTTCTTTTTTCAAAATAAGAAATTTTTGTTACTCTTTGCTGTATTTGTGTTTATTTACATATATTGTAATGATAGTGATTTTTAATCCAGAAAACACTCATTGACAGTGCAAGTGGTTTTAAATAATGTGCTTAGAGTACCTGAGCCACTTGTGTGGGTTGTAGAGTCCGTCTCATGCTACCACGAGTGTGAAAGCACCACCAACATTCAAAAGTGACCAAAACATCAGCCAGAAAGCAGAAAGGTACTGAGAAGTGGTCTGTGGTCCCCACCTGCAGAACCACTACTTTATTGAGTGTGTCTTGCTAATTGCCAATAATTTCTACCTGTTGTTTATTCCATTTGCACAACAGCATGTGAAATTGATTGTCAATCAGTGTTGCTTCCTAAGTGGACAGTTTGATTTAACAGAAGTTTGATTTACTTGGAATTATACTGTGTTGTTTAAGTGTTCCCTTTATTTTTTTGAGCAGTGTATATATACACACATACACACACACACCCCAAATTCCAATGAAGTTGGGACGTTGTGTAAAACCTAAATAAAAACAGAATATGATGATTTGCAAATCCTTTTCAACCTATATTCAATTGAATACACTACAAAGACAGATATTTAAGGTTCAAACGGATAAATTTTATTGTGTTTTGCAAATAGTCACTCGTTTTGAATTTGAGGCCTGCAACACGTTCCAAAGAAGTTGGGACGGGGCAACAAAAGACTGGGAAAGTTGAGGAATGCTCAAAAAATGCCTGTTTGGAACATTCCACAGGTGACCAGGTTCATTGGAAACAGGTGAGTGTCATGATTTGGTATAAAGGGAGCATCCCTGAAAGGCTCTGTCGTTCACAAGCAAGGGGGGGCGAGGTTCACCACTTTGTGAACAACTTCATGAGCAAAAAAAAGTGCTTATTAGTGCTTATGAACACAAAGTGCTTATTTTGACCTTGCTAATTTTGCTGAATCAAGGCTTGTTTTCAAAGAATTTAATTTCTAAATAAAAATTCAAAGATACACTTAGTTTTTAAACCTAATCTCAAATCTACTGATTAACAATGTAATTGTAGGTATCTATTAAAGTAGGCCAGAACTGCTAAAGTGGCCAGAACTGCTGATTTGCTGTCTTGCTTCCTAGCTGTCAATACTTACTACGGAAGACTTCCAGCTCATAATCAAATAAACAATATTAACTGCTGCCCTCTAAAGGTTTTATAGCAACAGTCATAATTTAAGACTCATGATGTGTTGTTTGCATAAGACTAGACTGGCCAACCGTTACGCATTCTGCGTAGCAGCTACAATTTTGACGAAGTACCATACCTCACCATACCTTGACTCATACCTCACTTTTCCTTTTAGACATCCTTAATGCACAGTTTGAAACTTCTTGCCTTGAATTTTTGACACTGGTTATAAGGTGGATCATCATCACTCCCCCCCCAGCTCTCTGAGAATGGAAATTTAGTAGTTCTTAATGGTAATTCTGGTGATCCAAAACTGGATCTGGAAACTTGACAAAAGTGAAGATGAAGTGGGCACTCTATATCCGGGATCCACGAATCTGGAAAAACTGAAAAAGTTAATAAAAATGATAAGGCACAATGTAACAAAATCTGAGTTTTTTTTCTGAGCTTACAATACAGCTACAACTTAGCACAAGTGATTCACGTAAGTAGTAATAATGACTGCTGAATAAAGTCTAATAAAAAGGAAAAATGTTCATGAGGTGGACTAAATGAGCAGAGACTCTGCTGGACAACTACAGGAAACCTTACACCTCGACAGTTTGCTCTGAATCTAACAGAAAACGTACACTCCAGTAGATGGTGTCACTGTGAAACAATAGCAATACTTCACAGAATGAAGCACAAATGGTTTATATATATATAGCCAGCTAGGAATCTTTCTGTACTTGTTTTAGGAATTCTTTTCAACTCTTTCTTGTAGAATACTTTTAGTTCTACTATAATCCTGTGTCTGTCTTGTATGCAAATTTTCAGTGATGGCTGATGTTTATTTAGTCAGTAGACTATGAGGACCATTCCAAAAGCTTCAGCTTTATGTTGCACATTTTAAGGTATGTTTTGGATAATTGTCACGTTGTAGAAACCAGCCTCTTTTCAGCGTCAGTTTCTAGACTCACTGTGTCACATTTGCTTCCAGAATTTGCTGATATTTGTTGAATTCCATTCTTCCACTTACCCATACAGTGTTAGTGGTGCCACTGGCTGCACAACCCCAAAGCATAACACCTATGACTAACAGTTGGCAAGGCGTTTTTCCAAGACATGCTGCTCTTTTTTTTTTCCTCATACATACATAGGGTGAATAAAGTGTGTCTGGCATACCTAGATGTTCTGCATACTATAGACACTGACCTTTGTGTTGAGATCACAAGTAAGGTACATGTCTTGACTCTTCCATGTTTGTGTAAGCAATCATATGGTGTTTTTTCTTTGCCTTTCTAGGCAGCACATGAGCAGTTCTATCTGAGAGTTCTTGGTCTTTCAGAACTTGCCTTGACGTCCATTTCTTAATGGCATTTGAAAAAGTGGAAATTGTATGCTGGAAGCGCTTTATCTTTTTATATCTTTTCCCTGCTTTATAGGAATCAATAAGCTTAATTGTTAGATCCTCCATCAACTGCTTACAGGAGCCCATGACTGTTGAGTGTTAGCACATATTTTGAAAAGTCAGAGTATTTATTATGCTCCAGAACTGTCAGCAGCTGACAATTCCTAATGAGAATTTCTGACCTGCCTAGTCAGTCTTAAAGAGACAAGTAAGGCCTAAGAGTTGAACCGTTGAAGAGTTAGACCCGACATTCGGAAGAGTGTCCAAACTTTTACACATGCTAAAATTATTGTTTTTTTTCTCTATTTCTTTAAGTTAACCGGATATAAAGTAACTGAATTAGCATTTGCATTAAAAAAAATACATAAATATTAGGACTGCACAAAGATAATAATTATTGCAGAATTTTTAATGAATGAAAACAAAATCGGCATCTGATGTTTAGATGTGGTCAAATTTCCCAATCAATATTTGATGACGTATTAATTGTACTCTGGAACAACAGAATGGGCTACTGTGCTAAAATGTCTGCATTTTATTGGTTTTACAGCATTTATAAACGTATATGTTACATTTCTTTTTAATATTAATCAAGAAACACCTCGTCTCTCTCTCTCTCTCTCACACATTATCTAAGCTGCTAGCTCATCCTGGGTTGTGGGGGTTGCTGGAGTCAATCCCAGCAGTCATCATCATTATTATTATTATTATTATTATTATTATATAATAACATTTTATATTATGCTACGTGTGGCACAGAACATGCAAACTTCACATAGAAAGGACCCTGGAATACAACCCAAGCCTTCCTGCTGTCAGGCAACAGCCAACTAATAGAATCACTTTTTGCTGTAATAACATCCATCCAATAACTGATTTTGAGGGATGGCCTTGTCTAGACACTGCCAGGGTGGTATGATGCCACTTTCATTTTCTCACAATTGATCCAACAGGGCTCACTGGGACATCCAAATACTTGGATATGATTTTAAAATAAAATATGATCACACAAATCTGATGTATTAAGGGTCTTTTTTCACAAGGCTCTGTATCTATGTAAAAATTACAGGCCATTATAGGCCATGAAAACAAGATTTTCAGCATCTTAGATTTATAGTCAGGTACATAAATATTTGGATGCTAACAAAGTTATTGCTACTTCAGCTATATTGTTATTTATGCATATTGGAGTCAACAGTAAATAATAATTATAGAGCTTAAAAGGCAGGCTTGCAGCTTCAATTTTAAGGAATGTGTATCCGAACTGGGTGAAAGGTGTAAGAACTGCAAGAATTTAATAACACAGCTACCTATTTTAAGGAGCTCAAATTAATTAAAGTAATTGAACAGTTGGATATGGGTGCATGTTATTAGGTGAGTGTAATTTTCTCATTATTTCGCCAAGTAAACAGATAAAAAGGCCAAAGAACTTTCACTGACAGTGAACCAAGTCATCATTAGGCTGAAAAATCAAAACAATTTGGTACATTCTCAAAAAGAAGAAGAAGAAAAAAAATGCACTGTTAAGCTCAGAAAACAACTGTGGTGGATTTCAGAACAATTCTTTCCCTGGTCAAGAAATAACCCTTCACAACAGTTAGCCAGATCAGGAACACCATTCAGGAGGTGGGCATATCTAGACCAAAAACATCTTTATAAAAATAAAAATTAAAATAAAAAAAGCCTGTACAGTTCTGGAACAACAACTTCTTTGGTCATTCACATTCACAGCCTATCCACTGCTCACCCATTTCCTGAAGGTGTCGTTGAACAACTACCACAGTTAAGTGACAGAGAGACTGTCATTTTGAACACTCTCACTCCATGGTTACCACAGTTGTTGCTCACCGACACTTACGGAAAAGATAATACTGGTCTTTTCTGTGCTTTTCTTTCATCTTTCCTCTGCATCCACCTTATTTTTCTCATGAAAAATCCACCTTATTTTTCTCATGACCACTTGTGTTTCATATTTATGAAAGATTCAGTTGGGGAACGGAAGTGTCGTTCATTGCCGGTTTTAGGGAAGGGTGCTTATTTTTGAAATTAAAAATTTTAAATGTAAATTAAAAAAAAAAAATGTCTCTATGGCATTCTGAGATAACATGCAGTTTGCGACGGTCAGTACAGCCAAGTAAGGTTGGAATTTCTGCAAGAACAGCAATGCTACATGCATAAACAGCATAGAGTGTCAGCAGACATAAGACTTCGTAATAAATTCTTGCAAAAGCAAGTTATATTCTTACATGTTATTAGGGTTCAAGCACATAGTGCACTGAACCCTATTGGAATTCAGGTGCAAGAAATCAGCCCAGTTGGCTATAAGGGGGCGCTATTGCGCAGGTCAACGCATTTTGGCCTATAACTCCTAAACCAGATTTTTGCCAATCAAGCCATATTTTTTTTCCAGGTTCCTTAGGTCCAAACAAATCAATTTGCAATTTAAACCATTTAGCTCCACCCACTTAGATTGAGCTAATTTGCATAATGTGCAAAACCTACTTTTGCGAACTAGTCCTCCAATTTTCGCCTGATCCTCATGTATTTGGTGTCAAAAAATTCTGAAGAACCTAAACCTCAATAACCATCAAAAACATGTTGAACTTTCATGGCTGCTATGTTGAATTTTTATGGCTGCCATATGCAAATGAACTCTTCTGGATAAATTAAAATGTAACTGTATAATCCTTCAGCCAAAAAACTTGACAGCCATATTCTGAAGTAGCCATTCAATTTTCATGTACATATGTAATTAGGGGGTGGGGCTAATGCTACATGGCTGTTTCTCAGGATCCATACAGCCAATCAAGCTGAAACCTGGCGGACAGTATCTATTAGACATAGTGTAAGGGATACTCTAAGGATATTTGATAAATTGAAATTTGTGGTCGCCATCGGCCAATCAGGATTTAGCAAGCTTTTGACAGGCTTATCATGGCCAATCATCATGAAACTTGATTGGTCTCTGTATGTACCCAGTGTCTAACAACCAGTCAAGTTTCAAAAGATTTGACCACTGAGGTGGGGGGGGGGGGTTGTAGGGTACTGTTCATAAAAAAATTATTACTATATTATTACAATTTTGATGCAAACTCCATATGAATCCATTGTCCTACATCATTAAAAACAATTTTGCAAATGCATGTTTATTACAAAACTGCAGTTTTTCCATAATCGTTAACTGGTCGAAAACCATACTTTTTGAACCAGTCTCTGGATTTTGATCCAATTTTTTCGAAATTAGAATAGCTATAATAGTATAATAATCTAGTATAACTATCTGGCATCGCTAGGTAAATAATTATCAAAAACATTTTGACTTTTCTACTCAGGGTTGAGTGGATCAATCAATTAATTACTGTGGCCATGGCACTGCTAGCTTGATTTGATATAACTCAGTCATTGGCCAGATCATCTTTAAACATTAAGCATCTTTACATAGTCAGACATTAAGAGTGTATGCCGCTTTTGGTTTAGGGGGCACTTCAGCACACAAAAACACTTATCATCAATTAAATTGCTATTACAATGTTATTACAAGGTTCATACGACTCTGTTCACTCACCTGTACAATTTTCTAATTGCATGTCATGTCATACATTGTGCTGCTTGGCTTATTTTTTTCAAAGATTTCACTATACAAAGGCTTATTAAACAAAGGTCAAAAGGTCATTCTGACCAAAACCTGGTGAACGGCTATGGTTTTAGTCCTTGATCAATACTGATATCATATTGAGGCCTTTTGACTAATTCTGACCCTATTTCACTGAGCTGCTCTACACCTAAAAAGCCCCTTATGAGTGCATTAGGCCTCACTATGGCCTACATCAAGTCAATGGGATTAATATACAACCAATCCACAGTGCAAGTGCTACTATGTGAGAAATACTGCCATTAATCATGTAGCTCTGACATCTGTTCACAACCTCTTGGATGTTCTACAAACCAGTGTAGCTCAGTATATATGAATGTTTTTTTTTCTGATTAATACTTTTTTTTATTTTTTGAACAGTGTAGAATAAACAATACAAATATAACAACATCCCTCTTTGTATACAGAAGTATGTACAAATAATACCCTTCCACCCACCCCTCACTCCACCCCCACCTTTAAATGTCATCATAGGGAGAGAAAAATAAATAATAATAAAATAATAAAAATAAAATAAATAACAAAATAAATAAATTCTGGTCTGGTTATGGACGTTTGCATTCCTATTCCACAAATTGTCTTCTGCAATGGACCCTGTGTTCTAATAATCAGAAAATATATAAATATATGCCATCTAAAAGCATCAATATCCATATTTTTCTCACATTAATAAAGAATGGAACAAATATATACATATAATAAATACATATACACATATCTATACACATACATACATCCACAAAGAAATATTAATACCCTTACCTAAAGTAGCTATTCATTCGGTCCATGCCTTCTTTTAAACATAACAAATAAACCAATACCCTGTGCATCTCTCCACTGGTTAACTGCCTGAATTATTCAGGAAGGTTAAGTATTTACCTCATTTCTTCCCATACTCAAATCAATCCACCAAACTGTTTATAAGACATCTTTTCAAAAGCAGCCACCCTAGCCATCTCCTCTTCCCACTCCCTTACTGGTGGGATTCCCCCATGCTTCCATCTCCTGAGCAGCATTTGCCTACCCACCATGATACTTGTCTGTATCCAACTTCTAGTGTTTTTATCTACCCCTGATAAAACTGATTCGTCACCCAAAACAAATAACCTAGGACTAAATAAAATTTGGACGTCTGACACTTCAGAAAGTACGTCATGTATCCTGGTCCAAAAATCTTGTACTTTATCATCACAAGACCACAGACAGTGTAACAAATGACCTTCCTCAGAATTACATCTCCAACAAGTCGTTGTGTCTTTTAACCCCAACCTTAACAATATGGATGGAGTCCAATAAAAACGATGTATAATTTTAAATTGAATAAGCCGTACCTTTGCATCTCTGGACATAATATTTCCAATTCTAACATTTCCACATATCCTATCCCACTCTTCATCTCCCAATCTTTGATTCAAATCCGTTTCCCATATCTTCTTGAGAGCTAGTAAAGAGTTTCTACCCAAGTTTTGAATCATCATCGAGTAATACACTGAAGTTTCATGACCTTTTCCATAGCTCTTTACTATAGTGTCTAGAAAGTCTGCAGAGGGGCTATAGAATCAGATTTAAAAATCCTAAATAATAGATGACATAGTTGTAGATATCTAAAGAACTGAGATCTTGAAATTCCAAACTGTTGCACCAGGTCTTCAAAGGATTTCAGAACACCGTTATGATAGAGATCACCCAGTATATAAATTCCCTTTTCTATCCATTCTTTCCAGCGAGGATTTACCAATACATACCTTAGGATTCAACCAAATACTCAAAGAAACATTTAAATATGGGTCCATTGCAAACATTCGTGAAACTTTAATCCAAATTGACTTTAGATGGGCAATTACTGGGTGTGCTTTCCCTTCTCTAGTTAAATTGGTAGAAATACTCTGCATACTCTGAAAATCTTGAAAAGGAGTCAATAATTTTAAAGAGACAAGATCGACCTGGGTCACTAACAAATAACAGTATATCGTCCGCATAAAGCATAATTTTGTGAACTGTCCCACCTACTATAACCCCTGGAAATTCCACCGCTCCTCTTACAGCCGCCGCCAGAGGTTCTATAGCCAAACAGAACAACAGTGGAGAGAGGGGTGACCCCTGTCTCATTCCTCTACCTAGCTCAAAATATTCAGAAATTAGGCCATTACTTTGCACCGCTGCCTCTGGGTGACTATATAAAACCTGTATCCACTTTATAAATTTATCCCCAAACCCGAAAAGCTCCAGAATTTTAAATACAGTGCCCTCCATAATTATTGGCACCCCTGGTTAAGATGTGTCAAAAGCCTTAAAATAAATTCAGTTTTTATTGTGGAAACATACTGTCACACTGAAAATTGTAGAAAAATGTAACCTTTAACTCAAGTAGAGTTTTAGGGGGAAAATAAAATCCCTGACTAAGAAATAATTTTTCTTCATAAAATCACCTGTTCCACAATTATTGGCACCCCTAACAATTCTTAGGAAATAAATGTAATTAAAGAATTTCTGTCACTTCTACAGTAGTTTACGAAGTTAATCAAAGTATGTAGGAACATTTAATTAGCAATTCACAACTTCCTGTTTCCCTAGGGTATAATTATGACGTGACACAGAGGCCATTTCTCTTCAACATGGGAAAGACAAAGGAACATAGCATTCAAGTAAGGCAGATGTGTGTTGACCTTCACAGGTCAGGCAATGGCTACAAGAAAATAGCCACTCACCTACACCTGTCCGTATCTACTGTCAGAGGAATTATTAAGAAGTTTAAAACAACTGGAACAGTGGTAAACAAGTCTGGACGAGGACGCAAGTTTATTTTGCCACCACGCACAGTGAGGAGGATGATAAGAGAAATAAAAAGTTCTCCAAAGCTCACTGTTACGGAACTGCAACAAATGGTAGGGGTCTTGGGGTCACGAAGTCTCCAAAACAACCATCAGACGCTATCTACACGCCAACAAGCTGTTTGGGAGGCATGCACGGAAAAAACCTTTTCTCACTCACAATCATAAACGTAAACGTTTGGAGTTTGCTAAGCAGTACTGGGACTTCAACTGGGACCGTGTGCTTTGGTCAGATGAAACAAAGATAGAGCTTTTTGGCAACAAATGCTGTAAGTGGGTCTGGCGTAACACAAGAGCTGAGTATGCAGAAAAGCACCTCATGCCCACTGTGAAATACGGGGGAGGATCAGTGATGCTGTGGGCCTGCTTTTCTTCCAAAGGCCCAGGGAACCTTGTTAGGGTGCATGGCATCATGAATGCTTTGAAATACCAGGACATTTTAAAACAAAATCTGGTGGCTTCTGCCCGAAAGCTGAAGATGGGTCGTCACTGGGTCTTTCAGCAAGATAATGACCCTAAACATATGGCAAGATCTACACAGAAATGGTTGACCACACACAGAATCAAGCTCCTCCCATGGCCATCTCAGTCCCCAGACCTTAACCCCATTGAAAACCTGTGGGGTGAGCTGAAGAGGAGAGTGCAGAGGAGAGGACCCAGGTCGCTGGATGATTTAGAGAGATTGTGCAAAGAGGAATGGTCGAAGATACCTCTTTCTGTGTTCTCCCATCTTGTGAAACATTATAGGAGAAGATTAGGTGCTGTTTTGTTGGCAAAGGGGGGTTGTACAAAGTATTAACATCAGGGGTGCTAATAATTGTGGCACACATTATTTGATGTTAAACAATTATTTCTTAATGTGGGATTTTTTTCCTACTGAATAAATGCACTTGAGATAAAGGTTGGATTTTGCTCTTTTTTCCATCGTGGTCCTATATTATTTAAAAAAACCCTCAATTTATTAGAAGCTAAAGAACACATCTTAACCAGGGGTGCCAATAATTATGGAGGGCACTGTAAATAGCCTGATTCTACCACATCAAAAGCCTTTTCGGCATCAAGGGAAATTGCAGCCACCAGGGATTGAACTTCTGTCATTGACCACATAATATTAATAAAACGCCTTATATTATCTGCCGAGTTACGACCTCTAATAAACCCTACCTGATCAGTATGAATTAAAGACGTGATTACCGGATTTAATCGATTAGCTAAGATTTTAGAAATTATTTTAACATCAGTCTGAATTAATGAAATTGGGTGATCATTTTTACATTCACAGGCGTCTTTACCCTTTTTTGGAACCAAAGTTATCAATGTCTGCCTCACTGTTTTTGGTAACTGGCCCCTTTCTATGGCCTCTGTGTACAATTCTAACAAATATGGAGCCAATTCTGATGCATAAGTCTTGAAAAACTCAGCATTAAAACCATGAGGCCCTGGGACCTTACCCGCTGGAAAATCCTTAATCACGTCTATAATGTTATATCAGTATATACAGTTATATCAGAGTCAAGATATTCTTTCTGGTCCTCCGACAATTTAGGAAGCCCTAGAGGTTCTAGGAAGTAACACATTTCCTCTTCTGTGGCGGTAGATACAGAGCTATAAAGATCTATATAAAATTTTTTAAAGGTCTTATTAATCTCCACATTTGCTAATACAATATCCCCGGGAGAGGATCTGACTACTGGGATAGCAGGAGCTATTTCTTTCTGTTTTATATATCTAGGAAGTAAACTTCCCTGCCTTATCTCCCGACTCAAAATAAGTATGTCTTATGCCCTAAATAAGTTAAACTCCACCTTTTGGGACAGAATAGCATTATATTGATATTTTAATTTAGTCAATTCTCGAAACCCCTCATTAGAAATTTGTCGTTTCTGCTCTTATTCCCCACATTTAATTTTATCATGTAAATCTAACAATTCTTGGGCTTTTATCCTCTAACTGAATGAGGTATATTGAATGTTACGCCCCCTGAGGACCGCCTTCAGGGCTTCCCATGCTACCCCTCTAGACGAGACTGAGGACCAGTTAGTTTCAAAATACTCTTTCAGCTCATCTCTCAACCATTCTACATTATGGGGTTCCTGTAGAATCAATGTGTTTAGTCTCCATCAACAGGACCGCCGCCTTTCGTGCTGAGATAAATTCAGACTCACCATAGCATGGTCAGATATTATAATATTCCCTATTGAGCAATTTGTTACATTAGAGATAAATGTCTTCGATATTAAATAAAAATCCATCCTAGAGTAAATTTTATGCACTGATGAAAAAAACGTATAATCCCTCCCGCGAGGATGCATAAGCCTCCAAATATCCACTAACCCCAAAGAACTACAAACTCTCTTCAACGTTAACAAGGCTTTAGGTGCCCTATTAACCGTCCTCCCTCTATGGTCAAGAATAGGGTCCATTAACAAATTAAAATCCCCTCCCAAAATTATTTCATAATCCCCAGCCGCCTGCAATTTACCTTCTAGATCTACAAAAAAAGCTGGATTGTCATCATTGGGGGCATAAATATTAGCTAAAATAATTTTTTGTCCCTGTATTTCAGCCAAGACAATAATAATTCTCCCTAGATCATCCTTAATTTGTTTAATACACTTAAATTGTAAATGTCTACTGACCAATATAATGAGTCATTTGCTTTTACTAGACCCCTGACTGCAAAACACATGACTAAACATGCTCAAGCAAAGTTTTTTAGACTCTTCTAATGAAATATGTGTTTCTTGTAGAAACACCACATCATAGTTATAACCTCGAAAGCTATTCAAAATTTTCCTTCTCTTAATCGGATTCTCCAAGCCATTAACATTCCAAGTGGAGAGACGCAATGAACTTAAAACAGGCGACATAGGTAAAGTATTACCAACCAATGACCAGACCCAAAATATCCGTTCAACCAATAGCACTGATAACAGTTCCCAATGATCTCCCCACAAACTACTCCCCAATGAAACCCGAACTTTGCACAGTGAAATACCCCCCAGGTACTAACCCACGGAAACCCGACATTTACGAGGTTCCGCCAAACCGTAACGCCCACTCTGCTAAATATTAAACTACCACAACCCAAGTACCTATTTTAATAAAAAAAAAACTATGTGAAAATGAGCCTCCTTCCCCGTCTTCTCCACCATCACTTACTCCATAGCGTTAGCGAACGCCAGAGCCTTCTTAGGACAGTCAAAAGTCTTAACACCCTCTTTAGTTTTGATTTTCAGCTTGGCTAGATACAGCAGTCGGAATCTCACCTCCCGTTCGTGCAGTTTTTTCTTGCATTCTTTGAATTTGTCCCGTTTCATCTGCGTGGCCTTGGAGTAGTCGGGGAATAGCATAATGTTGTTGTTTTCCCAACACAGCTTGCCTTTATCCATGGCCGCTTGTAGCACCTTGTCCCTGTCTGAGGACCGCAAAAATCTCACTAGCAAGGGTCTGGGTCTGTCTCCCGCTGTGGGCCGAGGACCCGAGACCCTGTGAGCCCGTTCAATTTCACATTTCTTCTCCATCTCAAGTAATTGTAGAATCAACTCCTCCATGAATTTCACCGCATCGGTTCCTTGCCTTCTCGAACTCCGATAAAGCGAACGTTGTTACGCCTCGAGCGGTTCTCCATGTCCTCCAGTTTCTCCCAGAGCAGGCTAAAGTTAGTCTTCCTAGCCACAGCAGGTCTGCCTCTCTGTCTTTCTCAACTGATTCGAGGAATTCCACCCATTTCTCGACCTCCTCGATCCGGGTAATCAGAGCAGAAAGTTTTGCTTCCACCGAGGAAGTGGAGCGACGTATTTCTTCCAGACCCTACAGGTCACTAGAAATCTTGGTTAATGCTGCAAAAATGTTTCCAATATCTTGCCCTAGGTCGTGCGAGTGTGGCGCCCCTAGCATTTCAGGTGCCTCTCCGCCATCTTGATCTCCGGCAATTTCTTGCCCATGAGAACGTAGATGTCGTTTTATATCTCCACAGACTGCCGACTTCAGATTTCTCAGCATGTTTAGGCCCTTGCTGATATTATCCACCAAACTGAACACAAAACTTAGAGGTTGTGAATAATAAAAGGATAAATTAGAGCAGAGCAGCGCGGAGCTCACTACTCAGCGAACTTCCCCCGCATCGCACCACGTTACACCTCCAGTATATATGAATGTTAACTTATATTAATTCTGCTCCCTGCTCTTTGTTTATGGCAACTGAAGGCCTTTTGATGAACTGACATCATTTCAGTTCTATTCACTATGCCTGTGTTTAAGACCCAAACTGCTTGAGGCCTTTTTAGGCCAAACGAACTAAACCTGCAGAAGGGCCCGAGCTGCTGGTTCGTGCCTGAACCCACTCATCGCCGCTTGTGGCTATATTATTCTTTTTATAATTGTCTATATTTTGCCCTCGCTAGCAGGCTGGACAGACAGCAGAAAGCTAGCTGGCCGTCAGGCTAATGCCACAATAACAAAAGACAAACTTCAAGTTTAAGACATTAAATAAAGCATTACTTAAATTGGAGATATATAAAGAATCCATCCATCCATCCATTTTCCAAGCTGCTTCTCCGTCAGGGTTGCGGTGGGGGGGCGGGGTGCGGTGCTGGAGCCTGTCTCAGCAGTCATCGGGCAGAAGGCAGGACACATCCTGGACAGGCGCCAGTCCATCGCAGGGCAGACAGACAGACACAGACAGTCACTCACACACTCACACCCAGGGGCAATTTAGCATATGCAATTGGTCTGACTGCATGTCTTTGGACTGTGGGAGGAAACCAGAGAACCCAGAGGAAACCCACACAGACACGGGGAGAACATGCAAACTCCACACAGAGAGGCCCCCAGTCACATATAAATTAACAAATGCTAATTACTTTCTTGGCACATGCTTGAAATGTTCTTATTTAAACCAGAGCTGACATAAAAATTCCAAATAGCATGAAACTAACCCTGCTGACTTGATACCAATATAACTTGATATATTAGACGATATGGTGACTATGGTATTGTCCCAGCCTGAGCTCCTAAAAATGGGGGCTATGTATTAAATGGTTGCAATTCCTATACTAATCACCCAAATTTGATATAAATACAACCCCAATTCCAATGAAGTTGGGACTTTGTGTAAAACATAAATAAAAACAGAACACGATGATTTGCAAATCCTTTTCAACCTATATTCAATTGAATACACTACAAAGACAAGATATTTAATGTTCAAACGGATCAACTTTATTGTTTTTTGCAAATATTCACTCATTTTGAATTTGAGGCCTGCAACACATTCCAAAGAAGTTGGGACAGGGGCATGTTTACCACTGTGTTACATCACCTTTCCCTTTAACACTCAATAAGTGTTTGGGAACTGAGGACACTAATTGTTACTCCTTCAGTCCTTCTCCCCCTTCAGTCGGTCTCCATTGTCCATTGTTTTTTGCGCTTCATAATGCGCCACACATTTTCAATGGGAGGCAGGTCTGGACTGCAGGCAGGCCAGTCTAGTACCCACACTCTTTTACTACGAAGCCACGCTGTTGTAACACGTGCAGAATGTGGCTTGGCATTGTCTTGCTGAAATAAGCAGGGATGTCCCTGAAAATCATGTCGCTTGGACTGCAGCATATGTTGCTCCAAATCCTGTATGTTCCTTTCGGCATTAAATGGTGCCTTCACAGATGTGCAAGTTACCCATGCCATGGGCACTAACACACCCCCATACCATCAGTGATTTGAACTTTGCGCTGACAATCCGGACAGTCCTTTTCCTCTTTGATGTCCATGATTTCCAAAAACAATTAGAAATGTGTACTCGTCAGACCACAGGACACTTTTCCACTTTGTGTCAGTCCATCTCAGATGAGCTCGGGCCCAGAGAAGCCAGCAGCGTTTTTGTGTGTTGATATGTGGCTTTCGCTTTGCAGGCAGAGTTTTCTGAGTTCCAGAGTGTTCCTGAGCCCATGTGGTAATATCCGTTACAGAATGATGTGGGTTTTTAAATGCAGTGCCTCCTGAGGGATTGAAGTTCATGGGCATTCAATGTTGGTTTTCTGCATTGCCGCTTACTTGCAGAGATTTCTCCAGATTCTCTGAATCTTTTGATGATATTGCGGACCGTAGATGATAATCCCTAAATTCCTTGCAATTGCACGTTGAGAAACGTTGTTCTTAAACTGTTGGACTATTTGATCAAGCAGTTGTTTACAAAGTGGTGAACCTCGCCCCATCCTTGCTTGTGAATGACTGAGCCTTTCAGGGATGCTCCCTTTATACCCAATCATGATTGAAAAGGATTTGCAAAATCATCGTATTCTGTTTTTATTCATGTTTTACACAACGTCCCAACTTCATTGGAATTGGGGTTGT
Organism: Pygocentrus nattereri; assembly: GCF_015220715.1. Lineage (NCBI taxonomy): Eukaryota > Metazoa > Chordata > Actinopteri > Characiformes > Serrasalmidae > Pygocentrus > Pygocentrus nattereri. The sequence continues at coordinate 14,008,713 of NC_051223.1, forward strand.
AATCTCAAATTAAAGATAAAAGTATTTACTTCTCTACATTTTGAGCACTCCTTATTTAATTTCAGCTTCAATATGCTGTGGTAAAGGGTATACCAACAATACCTTTGTCAACATCCTAATATTCATGGACCTGACTGTACACTGCTGCGATAAACAGAGTTTAGTCGAATTTTTCAAAACCCTTGCACATTTAATTGCAGTTTGTTAAAAAAAAAACAAAAATAAAAAAATAAATATAAAAAAACAAAACAAAACAAAAACAATGTGTAGTGGGAAGGCAACTTTGCATGTCATGTAAATCGCAAATATGGATTGATTTAAATAGATTGGCAAAACAGACATCACACAAGCCATCACATAAGAATAATGTGATAATCTGTCATTGGGAATGAGTTTGTTGCCCAATTCAATGAAATACAACACTCCAGCATCCTCTTACTATGGACCATTTAGGATTTTTATATATACACCATCAGCTACCAACAACACAGAGCGTTTGTCCTCACCCATTGCTGCGACAGGAACAATGACACTCCTAATCTCTAATCCACTCATTAGCGCTGGCATTTCTCTCGCTCTCCTCCTCCTGCTCTTCCTTTTCTCTTTCTTCCTTCTGAGTCTCTGATGTCTTGATGTTTAATGGATGATTGACAAGGAGAACAGTAAAAACGAGCAGAAACCACACAGGTGACAATAAAAGAGGAATGGACATAAAGACGGTCAAAAAATAAGAAGTGCAGATGGATGCCAAGGATTTTGTAGAAAAAAAGCATACCAATATACCAATATATGATAGTGAATGGGCATTGATAAAAATGGCAACATATTAAACGATATATAATTACTGTACAGTATGAGTAATAATAATACGTTTGTGGAGAGTATGGTATGTTATTCTGACAGCTAGACACAAAGTGGAAAACTGGAACAATAGTGTGTACAAGTTGTCTGCTCTAACCTTAGTCTTGTGGCTCAGCTCGGTCTCCATACAACCACCAGATGTGTGCAGCTCTTTGGACACAACACAGAGGAACTCAGCCTGGTCCTCTGAGCCGTAGCTATAGGACGAACCAATGTTCACCATCTACACCACCGAAAAGGGATAAAACAAGAGGGTGAGAAGAAAGACAGTCTTCCATTACAGCAGGTCTTCAAAACTCAAAAAAGTGTTATGTTTGTAAGGGAAAGTCAGGCTGGATCAAATGTTATTATCTTAGCCATTAGAGTAAAGTTGAGTTACTACTTTCATTTCATGATGCCGTTCAAATGTAAATACATGATTACATAATTATGTAATCATGTAATTATGATTGTGATAATTTTGATTACAGAAATATGTTGACATTCCTCCTAATTACGGAGTGTTTCAATCACATATAAATGGGTGCATAAAATCAAGCATATAGTCATCTCTATAGACAAAACACTGGCAGTAGGGTGGGTCGTACTGAAGAGCTCAGTGACGTCAAATTCACCATCATAGGGTGCTACCGTTTTCGCACATCAGTTTGTTAAATTTCTGCCCTGCTACAAGTCCCAGCCAAGTGTAAGTCCTATTATTGTGAAATAGAGGGATCTATGAGCTGTGACAGCTCAGCCACAAAGCAGCAGACCACTCACAGTGCGGGACTGCCGAGTGCTGAAGCATATAAAATCACCAGTCCTCTGTTGCATCACTCACTAGAGTTCCAAACTGTCTCTGGAAGCAACAACAGCTCGGAACTCTGTGCAAGGAGCTCAGCGAATCATGTAGCGTGGTCACATAGCCAAGCACTGCTACAGACTGCCAATGGGGAGAGTCAATAAATGTTATTCTCATCTAAATTGGATGAAATAAAACTTAAAGTAACAAACTTGACATTGTGAAACTAAAAGATACAAGGTGAAAAAAAAAATGTAAAAGATGTTTTTTCTTCACGCAAATTAAGATTAAGTATGAACTGAAAGTTTAGAATCTGCACATTCAATAGTATTTCTCCCCTTCCTGTAATGAGCCATCATTGACATAATAACTCTTGAATTATGCCATGCTTTTACTGTTGCCGGGCAGCAATTGTGACATTAAAGGGTTAACCAGTTATGCACAAACATTAATCATTTTTATGTAGGTCCTGATTTACAAATTGATTAACAATCAGAAAGCCTTTTGTAACTGCTCAAGCAAGTCTGAAGCAGGGAGTTTACAATTATTTAAATAGATTCTTTAGGGAATGATTCAAATGGATCACGAAATCTCAAATTTCACCATAATCAGATTTGCTTATTTTGGTACAATTCAGAATTATTTTTAAAAATGTGCTGAAATACACAAATGTGACTAGAGAAGCTATTAACACAGTATTGGAATAAAAATTTTTAAACTGTATAAGCACATATTAGTATATTTGATTGTTATTTAATAATGCATTTTTATACCCCTCGTCTTAAGAGACCCTGACACTACATTATATGTGGGTATCATTTTTGAACATCAGATCATTCTAGTGGACTGAGTTCTGGAGGGACAGTAGGACACTGGGGGGCAGAAGGAGTGAAATCAGTTCAGCGTCAATCCAACCCACAGTCCAGAGCAGTCCAGGGCGGGGCTTTCGGCAGGCTCGCACGCTGACCTGCTCAAACTTCCAGCCGTCTGACATGGTGGACACCATCTGAGTCAGCTCCTCCTCCTGGCACTGCAACACTCTGTACACATGCTTTGGAGGCACCTGCCATAAAAGTGAGAGTGTAATAAAGAGAAAGAGAAGAGAGATGTAAGAGGTGAGGCATAGTTGAAGTGAAAAATGAAATAAGTATGTGTTAGAGAGGAAAGATCAAGAGCAAATGGTGAAAAGGTGTAGAGAACCCTGGACCAGAGTAAAGACACAGTGCGGGACTAAGGGTTGTTGGACAAGACAGAGAAGAGTATTGATAGTTGTGCAAGATGCTGAAGGAGTGGAAATTCTAATATACAGTTTGAAGTAGGGTCCAACTGATATATTATCTGGCAGATAATATTGAAATAATATTAAGGTTAAACATTAATTTAAGCAAAAAAAATACCCATCAATTTAAGTGTTCTTATAAGTGTTTTATATTGTAACAAGCAACTTTATTTCAACTTCTTTACAACAAGATGAGGCATAAAATAATGGCTAAAATAGCAAAAACATGAAAAATATCACAACCTTGAAGTCAATAATGTGAAAAAAAAATTTATGTGAAAAGAACTGATACAAATAAGATTACTTTTTTTTAGATCAAATTAATACTAATCAAAATTATGAGAAACCAACAAAACCACTAGGGAGGCTGAAAAGCTCCAACCCCCTGTCACTACAATACTTATATTATTTAAGACTAATGGACAACTGTAAGAGTTAAAACCTGACAATCATATTTGATAATTCACTATTCATAATAACATTATTCCACAAATCACTGTTTAAATAAAACGACTGGAGTATGTTTAATTTTTGAACACTAAAAATTATTGGACTTTTTAGCTCCTTTATAAAAAAAATCTCTTGTTATGAAATTATTATATCAGACAGACCCTATGAAGAATTAAAAGAAATAAATGTGTGTTAATCAGAATATTGTTTAATATGACTGCTCGTTACCTGAGACGCTTTACAATCTCGCTCTAGGATCCTCTCTTTAATTAATTTTATTAATGGCGTAATGTTGTAAAACTCTGCCTCCTCCAAGACACCTGAAGTTATAGAACATTTTGTGTTATAAACATCCATTAATGTCTAGTTAATGATGAAAGAAAATATCCATAATAAAGGGCTCACCTTCTTCAGCCAGTTCCTTGTTATAAACCAGTTTCCCATGTCGAAGGTAGTTGAGTATAGGACCGAAATATGTAGGGTCTCTGTCGATTACGTAGGCACCCGTTTCATCCTACACACAAAGACTCAGCCTCAGTCAGAATTTCAAGAGTATCATAGATTTATCCTGATGCATAAAATATCTTAATTCACTCAGTTATGTAAATATTTATTTCATCATACCAGACCCTGGGTGAGGGGGAAGAACAGAAATAAAACTGGCTGAGAAACCATAAATAAGACAACAGTGTATACAGCTAAGGAGTAGGGATGGGATGATATACTGTAGACATCATTAGGGCTACTGATATTCTTTTTTCATAGTAGTTTTTTTTGGTGTACTGGAGAAAAATAAGATTTCGATAGAATGTCTATTATATAACACCTGTGGTGAAATATTTCCAATGTGTATGTGTTTTTAGCAGTAATTAAGTACTCTACTTATTATTTTGCAGATCAACTGAGCATTTTTTTTTATTAAAGGCCAGACCATAAACAATAGACTACAACTGAACAATAACAAATTATGTATGACAATTCTAAGGCCTTTAAAAATTAAATTTAAATTAAAAAGCTTTGAAAAAGACATCATTTAAAACAAAAAAACTGTGGCAGAAATGCTAATAAATGGGAGTCTCTCTCAGGCTGTTTTTGCTCTAGGAGGGACTTGCAACTTCCAACTAATCACTGCTGATTCATTAAAATGGTACATTTAAATCCATTTTTAGCTGAATATTCAAGATCAAATAACTGACAGCCTGAGGTTTTTCTTTAGATAATCCCAGTATATTTTTCCGAATATACTGATAATACTGAAAAGGTGATATTTTTACTCACTGATGTTACGATTGGAAATGTTCATATTGTCCCATCCCTTTTATGAAGAATATTAAAAAGTCACTGGGAGAAAAGGGAAATGTAAAAATAAAAAGAGCATTAGTCGAGGCTGTGACTGCACGAGTTACTTTAGATTAAATTAAGTGACCTTTATTAGTCCCACAATGGGGAACTTTCACCTCCGCAATCTAACCCATCTGTGCAGCGAAACACCACACAAAAACACACTAGTAAACACACACACACACACACACACACACACACACACACACACACACACAAGCTACTGGAGCAGTGGGCAGCCCTATCCGCAGCGCCCGGGGAGCAGTTGTCTTGTTCAAGGACACCTTAGTCACGTCCTGTCGGCTCAGGGGATTGAACCATCGAAGTTCTGGTCACAAGGCTGGTTCCCTAACCTCCAGCCCACGACTTTCATTGCTTTGCATGGATGAATGGCTTCTCTCTGCAGTGAATTAATCTTAAAAGCTCTTAAATGCTTACTTCATTGTCCTTTTCTTAGCTCAGAGATAAGGGCTCTTCAGATCATGCCCTGCAGAGAATATTACACAACCAAGTCTTATCCTTGACTACACTGTAAGAGCAAAAAAGCAAGGAGAAATTATAAGGCGATAGCAAGAAAGAATGTAAGTGTGTGTGTGTGTGTGTGTGTGTGTGTGTGTGTGTGTGTGTGTGTGTGAGAGTGAGTGAGTGAGTGAGTGAGTGAGTGAGTGAGTGAGTGAGTGAGTGAGTGAGTGAGTGAGTGAGTGAGTGAGTGAGAGGAAAGAAGGGAAAAAGAAAACAGGATGGAGGAGCAGACATTTGTGGTCTTGCATCACCAGACACTATTGGTGAAACAGTGTACATCATAAAAGTCAGCCATTAAAGTGTCTGACTCTTTATCAACTCAATCCATTATAAGTGATTTCCATTATCAGTGACTGTTTGTAAATAACAGACATTTTGTAGAACAAAAGTGCCACCAAAAAAGACAAGATACTAACACAAAATCATATAGTTCATATCAGTTAAAGGGCTCTTATCAAGGGAAACCCAATTTCTTCGTTTTTGTTGAAATAACTCTTTGATGTTCTAAATATACATTGGTAAAAAGTCTAAATACTGTTCATTCTCAAGTCCAAACCAAGCTTCAAAAACAGAATTACCACAACCATGAACATTTTTACTGTAGTTTAACCACCCATTAATGTTAAAGTAAAGCAGTGCTGTTACTGCAGACAGTTTGTAGCAGAGCTATTAGTGTTTTATAAATTTGTCAGGAGGAGACAGAAAACTGGGTATTTAGATTCTGAGCTTTATTTATATGCAAGCAGACAGTCATGCACAGGCACAGCTTGATCATCAGTCTGTCACCAGTCCACTGAACACAGTCTGACATGGTTTAAGTAGACATACTAGAGGTTAGTAAAGGGGGCAAAAAGGGAGAGGAAGAAAGTGAGGGTTCTGGGGTCAGGGGAGGGTCATGAAATCATTTAAAACATCAAAAGAGACAAAACTGTAAGACAATACAGCTAATGCAACAAAAAGACAACAAATTTAGAGCACAGAAAAAAGTACATGTGAAAAGACAAACATTTTCTTCCAATTTCCCCTTTCACTCTTTCTAAAGAACTACAAAATCGTGTAATTGAATTCCACAATGTCAGTCAACTGGACATCACTGAACAGCAGGCATGCAGCTCATCACAGCATAAGTGTCAAGATACACTATATTGCCAAAAGTATTCACTTGTTTGCCTTCACACGCACATGAACATGAGCGGCATCCCATTCTTAATCGGTTTAATATGATGTTGGCCCACCTTCTGCACCTATAACGGCTTCAACTCTTCTGGGAAGGCTTTCCACAAGGGTTAGGAGTGTGTTTATGAGAATTTTCTTCCAGAAGCGCATTTGTGAGGTCAGACACTGATGATGAATGAGAAGGCCTGGCTCACAGTCTCCGCTCTAATTCATCCCAAAGGTGTTCTATCAGGTTGAGGTCAGGCCAGTCAAGTTCTTCTACACCTGACAAGTTATTTCATGTTTTTATAGACCTTGCTTTGTGCACTGGTGCACAGTCATGTTGGAACAGAAGGGGCCATCCTCAAACTGTTCTCACAAAGTTGGGAGCATGAAATAGTCCAAAATCTCTAGGTCTGCTGAAGCATTAAGCATTACATTCCTTTCATTGGAACTAAGGGGACGAGCCCAACTCCTGAAAAAACAACCCCACGCCATAATCACCCCTCCACCAAACTTTACACTTGGCACAATGCAGTCAGACAAGTACCTTTCTCCTGGCAACCACCAAACCCAGACTTGTCCATCGGATTGCCAGATGGAGAAGCGTGATTCATCACTCCAGAGAACACATCTTGACTGCTCTAGAGTCCAGTGGCAGTGTGCATTACACCACTGCATTCTACGCTTTGCATTGCGCTTGGTGATGTAAGGAATGGATGCAGCTGCTCTGCCATGGAAACTCATTCCATGAAGCTCTCTACTTGAAGGCCACATGAAGTTTGGAGGTCTGTAGTGACTGACTCTGTGGATAGTTGGCGACCTCTGCACACTATGCACCTCAGCATCTGCTGACCTCACTCTGTCATTTTACAAGGCCTACCACTTTGTGGCTGAGATGCTGTCGTTCCTAATCGTTTCCACTTTGTTATAATACAGACAGTTGACTGTGGAATGTTTAGTAGCAAGGAAATTTCACGACAGAACTTGTTGCACAGGCGACATCCTATCACAGTACCATGCTGGAATTCACTGAGCTCTGAGAGTAACGCATTCTTTCACAAATGTTGGTAGAAGCAGTCTGCACACCCAGGTATCTGGTTTTATACATCTGTGGCCATGGAAGTGACTGGAACATGAATTCAAAGATTTGAATGGGCAAGTGAATAATTTTGGCAATATAGTGTATTTGTGCCATACTAAACAGCAGCACTGGCTTCAGTTTATTTGTAACACTAAATAAAGAAATATTTGCATCAATGTTTGGAGGTTATTCATCCAAAATTAGATTATCTGCTAATCCCTGCTATTTGTCCCTCAGACAGGGCTGGAATGGTTACACACAGTGTGTTGAAATCTTCACCAGTCCCCCACTGCCTAAAAAACATGCTTCTTCCCTGAGGTCTGTGCTTCCCTGAGGTCTGCCCCCTCTCCAACTGTCCCTACGACTTAATCCTGGGATGCAAACACCCCAGTGAGAGACATACAACCAAAGAGTGCACAGCTAGATAAAGAAAGTAATTTTTCAAGTACAAATTGTTTTCTCCCTTTGGTCCACACAGCACCTGTAGCAACTGTGATGTCTGAATACAACCATATCCAGAGTTCCCAGTTCAGGTTGTTGGACTGTAGCAGTGTTGCCTTTTAGCAGATCGTATAGTGGTTTTAAAATAGCATCCTAAGAAACTATTCAATGCCTACTATAAAACCTCTGCGAAAGAACCTCTGTGAGACATTTTATGTTTGTTTTTGTTTATGTTAATGTCATCCACTGTGTGTCAAACCAAGTCAGTTGGAGCAGTTACTAACCATTAAGGACAATGTTTCACCTAGAATCATTCCGGAGTTTGTTCAAAAACCTTCAGAGCCCTTTGAAATGCTCACAATGGATGTGCTGGCTCTGCTCAACCTGCAAAGGAGGCAGCAGTGAGGTAGACAAGCCAAGTCAAGACAAGACGAGTGCTTGTACGCCTGAGACGGCATGGATTTCAAACTCCTTTAGTGTCTTCATTTCTCTCCAGTCTGAGATATCTCTGCTAAGGCTTCAGGACATCTACAACAGTGAGATGAAGCATACTGGCAACATTATAGCTGACATCCTGGACATCACCTTTTCCAGCAACTCCCTCTGGTAAAAGATTCAGGGCTATTGTTTTTGACAATACCAGACATTGTTTTTGTCATAGGTCATAAGGTGATGTTTTTCGTTTAATCCCGTTCCCATATATGGGACACCAACTAATTCTTACTTCAATAAAATGACCTATTGGTTGAGAGCGCGAGAGTAAAAGTTCTCCATATATAATCCAGCAGTTTTTTTTACTTCATGTTTTAAATCAGCTATAGTTCGTCTTTTCTTCATGAGTGATACGGATTCGCGGGCTAATCGTCACTTGCTTCCCGCTAGACCAATCAGGTGGCTACTTTTTGGAGCCGGAATCCAAAATGTCTGTGCCCGTGTTGTCAGCATCGAGTACTGAAGATGAAGAATTTACAAGACTGCCTTGAAAAGTGCATAAAAAGGGTTTAAAACAATGCTATATGCATCTCAAGTCCATAAAGAAAAAAGAGGCAAAGGATTTTACACGCATGTGGTGGAATACATTCAGAAACAGTGTCAGTGTCAAACTGTGGCTTGGCTTGAAGGGGGAGAGCCAGAGGATAGCAGAAACAAAAATTGCATAGAAATAGAGTTTGACAATATTCCTGAAGATGTTGGGTTTCACCTCACTTGCTACCGGCATTTTACAGACAAAAAGCGCTTGGATGCGGCCGAGAAACGAGACACACATTGTCTTGAAGCTCAGGATACGGATGGAGGCAAGTCTGTGCCATCCTCTAGTCCTTCTACATATTATTCCCAAACAAAGAAACTTAGGTCCAGGATAGGCTTGCCAGTCCCTTTTATTGGTCCTGTGCTTCCTGCTTTGTGAATAATATGCAAGAAACAGGACAAGTATCTAACTGTTGAAGGCAAACGCCAGAAGGACCATCTGTCACAGGCAGAAACGTTTTCAGTAAAAAAAAATGTTTAATTAACTAAAGTTATAAAAATGTATTCATTGCATTAAGGCTAAGAAGTAAAATAATTTATACAAATAACTACAAATTACATGAGGCGCTAAACAGAGTATGGAACCAGGACTAAGTGATGACGTCTTGATTTACATACATATATGAGAGAGAGAGAGAGAGAGAGAGAGAGAGAGAGAGAGAGAGAGAGAGAGAGAGAGAGAGAGAGAGAGAGAGAGAGAGAGAGAGAGAGAGAGAGCGCGTATTAAAAAGTGAACATTTGCCACTGTTTGTCCCTGTTGTGATAATAAAATATCCTCCTCCTTTGATTATTTAAAGGCCCATTTCTAAAAGCTGCCAGTATGAAGGAAGACACTAGCATTCTTGTACATATTCAGGACAAAGACCGTGTGTCCCTGGAGGTGCGATACCAGAAGTCACAGATAGTACACCAGATTCTTGTCAAAGTCCACTGTAACAGTTACTGGGGCCCCAGAAGAACAGTCACACATCCTTCTTGCCACAGTGAACTCAGTGTCAAAGGCCAGAGGACTGTCCAATGTCAAAGTGTCCACGGATTTGCTTCAATTGCTTGTGACCAGGCTACTGAGCAAACATGCAATAGAGACTCCAAGACAAAAGGTGGTTGGATAGGGATGACACAGAATCGAGCTGCAGTGTATTGCTGGATATTATCACAACATGAAAGCGCTGCCATAGCAAGACAATGTGAGTCAATGGCAGGTAAATCTCCTGAAATATGGAAATGAAAAGACCTTGACAGCACACAAATTCATGCTGATAAAAAGGCTGTGACCAGAAACATATCCACCCTAGATTCCATGCTGAACCCTTTTGACACACACCAAGATGGCACTGTGTGCCTTAGCTCTGAGGCAGTTGGAACTGAAGAATTCCAGGAGGATTTGCTTGCAGCTCTGGAAATAGGATGTCAACAGAATGCTGTCAATAAGTTTATGTGCCAAAGGCTGTTATCACCATCAGTTGACATATTTGCTACCATCAAAGCACACAAACTGAAGACCCTCAGTGACCAGTCAAAGACATAGAAAAAAATCAGCTGCATGCAAAGAAGTGATTCTGCATGCTGATAAGAAGCTATTCTCCAGACTACTCAAAGTCAAAGTAGAAAGATAGACCTGAAATTCTGTCCTACTCCTTGGGAATGGTTTTATATCCTTTAGTCAGAACACCTGCATGCACTAGCTATCAAATGTTAGAATTGACCATTAAGATTAAGATTAAGTGACCCTTATTAGTCCCACAACAGGGAAATTTCACCTCTGCATTTAACCCATCTGTGAAGTGAAACACCACATTCACTATAGTGATCGCACACACACACACACACACACTAGGGGGCAGTGAGCACACTTGCCTGGAGCGGTGGGCAGCCCAATCCACAGCGCCCGGGGAGCAGTTGGGGGGTTAGGTGTCTTGCTCAAGGACACCTCAGTCATGTGCTGTCAGTTCTGGGGATCGAACCAGCAACCTTCCGGTCACGAGGCTGGTTCCCTAACCTCCAGCCCATGACTGCGCCACAACCATGCTGTGATCTTAACACACAATTCTATACTATGTATTAACAGATTTTTAGCTATATTGCATTTATTTTGGAATTGTCAAATTTTCTTCATTATTTAAACCTAAAGGGGGTGCAGTAACATTGATTCATTTCAGCTACCTTGGCCCAAAGTCTGTAAATGTTTTTTCTTTCTCTGATTACACAGTGGCTACTGAAAAGTTTGATGTATAACATCAGTGTATAAAACATCACATTGTGTTTATGCTTCATTTTGTTTAGCATCAATTTCTGAAGTTTATCTAATTAAATACTTGAGTGTACTAAACCATTAATATTTGTCTTAGATGTTTAGGTACATGTAGGTCAGTTTGAGATATATTTTATGTTGTGAAATGGAGATAAATTAAGTTATAAGCAAAACCAGCAGCATATAATTTTAGTTTTTTTTTGGATTCACATTTATCTAAGCACTTTTTGCTAGTTCACCTTATGGCCTATCAGAGCTGTTGTACTCTTTAACTACAATCGAAACCTTGAACTTTAAAAGCTAAACAGAACCTAACAAACCCCTTTACTGTATTACTCCTTTGTAATATATTGCTTATTTGCACAGCTGTAGAAGTGTTTTTACAAGTGTTCATATTCTGTAATAGTCTGTATAGAATAGTTATTATATGTCTACTCAGACCTGCATGTGTGTACATATTCATATCAGCACATGCACAGATTCACGCATCTCTTTAGCTCCTTTCACACTGGCTCACATCAAGCACAGCATTATTTCAGGCAGGCCACAAAGTCAAGCTCCAGTGCCAATTTAAAATCACGCTCTGTTATCAACTGATCTCAATCAGCTGACGGCTCAGCTGACTGCATGCTACACATTTATTTAAGCTGTTTTAGAATGCCCATTCTTGTGCTTCCTCTGCAAGCTACTTTGCAACACACCTTTACCCCAACTCATCCTTCGTGCTGTGTCTACCTTGCTCAATGTCATGTTGTCATTGATGCCCTGCTCAAATGGATGGGCAAGGAAGTCCCAGAACAGAGCCATACCACCAAATATAACAAAGTGCAACTGTAAACTGTAAATATTTTCTTTCAATAGTGCTCCTAACAGAGTTTTCTTTTTCTTTATTCCATTTACTGTATTTTTATTTTATTTGCCCCTTGCCTGTGTGCTTGTTTGGTCTGTTCAGTATGTTACCGGTCATACTTGTGTGCACTCACCAAGACAAATTCCTTGTATGTGTAACAGACTAGTCGAAATAAAGTGATCTTGATTGTAATTCCACAGTAGGTACATAGGCCTAAAAAGGACCCTCCGTTGTTGTAGGCAACAAAATGACATCAACAGCAGAGCTTCAAGTGGCAAATTCCTCTAGAACATTTGTTAACTAATTTCCCTAATTACTGTGCACAACATAACTTTTCTGTGTGTATATCTGTTGCTTAAAAACAAAACCCATAAGTGCTTTTACATTTTACCTGAATAAGTTTAACATAAACCTTGCAACACAGATGAGCTTAGCATTTAGTTGCAAGCAGGAGCAGCCAAAATTGTTAATATACCTGTAATTCCTTCTATCAGCTCTGCCGCTCTGTGACTGCAGGGGCATGGTCCTGATAATCAAAGATAAATGCACCTGTGAAATTCCTTGAAAAATGTTTCCTGCTGTGAAATTCCCCCAAAGAGATTATTTGCTCCCCTTCATCCTCGCACCCTTTTTGTGGTTATCTGCCTGCTTTTTACAATAGTCCCTGGCTCAGTGACCAGATTTATAACAGTTGTGACACTCCAAGGACTTAGTTAAAGTTAGAAAATTTCTAACTTAGGTTATGTTTGCATGCAAAGATTTCTGGCAATCTGATTTAAAACATTACAATTTAGACTGAAGTGTTTATATGCACACTCTCTTGAACAATCTGATGGAAAATCTCAGTTTTCATGCACACTACAAGTAATTTGATCCAAAATTACATGCATGCGTAGAGTACCACTTAAACCAGCCAGAATCTTACCGGTTTTCAATTACTTTAAAATTATGGCACACTCAGGAAAACATACTTCACACATACTTATTAAAGAATGGGGGAGAGGAAGACATGTTCTGAGACACATAACCTGGATGCCAGTCCCATCGCTGTCAGTTCAAAGCATAAACTCCATCTCCTCAGCAGACCAGTTTCTGGCTTCTGCCATCTTGAATATAAAATTTTGCTATGACGCAAACACACAGAACGTATTTAAACTTTCTATTTGGGAATGTAATATGATACAGGTGTTTACATGGGTATTATTCTTCTATGGCCTCAATTTGATTAGTCTATGCTGATTAAGGTGTATACATGGACGTATTCTATTCTGATTGAGATACTAGTTGGATTATTAACGGATTGTCAGGCTGCATGTAAACATAGCTATTGGCAAGTTCTTTGTGAGGTGTGTTTAAGACTGATCAAATCACTACAGCAGAAGTAAAAATGGTCCTGCGATTCGCCAAGAAAAATATTTCTTTTGCATTCTGCAAGTTCAGCAAAAGCGCTGCTGACATGTTTCCTTGCTCAGCAATAGCTCGGAAATACTCATCAGGGGGTCAACACAACTTGCCAAAGTTAAGTTCAGACAGTACTCTTTTGATTTCATCATTCATTCATTCATCGTCTCCTAAGGTCTGATCATAGGGATTTGACTAGTTTTCTAAAATGTGGATCATCAGTTTTATAGTCAATGTTATCACGATTGTATTTGTTAATACCAGAGTAACACAGAAAAGCTCTCTCAAACTGCTCACCAAATCCTGCTGCTGACTCACTTTTTCTGCCTGTATTTGGTCATTTGCCCCAGTTAGCAGTTTTAATCTCCTTTTAAACTCCTTTCAATGTCAATATCCTGGCTTTTTGTCACATACAGCATCTACCACCTTATTAGCAAGCTGTCTACTGTTTGTTAAGTGCATGGCTTGCTATGGCAACAGCATCACTGGGGTGCTGTGAGTGAAGGGTCTTTTTCTTTTGCATGAGGTAATGAACATGAGCCTTGGAAGACCCTAGGTGGACTAAATTCTCTGAACAGGTTGTCCAAGGCAGCTGCATCCAAATGAACATGACCAATTTCTACTCTGGTTTCCTTAACTTGACCTTCTTTCTTAAGTACCTCAGATGATATGATTATCAGTGTCCTCATTTGAACTTCACTTGTAGCAAGCAATTCATCACTATTTTGTGACCCATGCTGAGAGGATGAATGGCCACTGCCACCAGAATGATCAGTCTCATTGCCTATTCAGATTGCAGGCAGTAAGACTGACTGACGCTGGAGGATTTTCATCCCTTATGTAAAACGGCTGTCCTTGTGGAGCTGCAACAGAAGGAGGACTGATGTCACTGATGTCTTGATTTAGTTTAGTTACATTTGTTTTGTTCAGCATAAATTTATCTTGCTTGATACATAACCCAAAGCTGTTTTACCTTCCACAATACACTATTCTCCATTAGTGGAAAAGTAGTGTACTCTTTTCTATAGTTAAGAAGTTTCCAAGACTCTTTCTGAAGTTTCTGTTTTTGGCCTGTACTAATCACTGTGAGGTAGAAGAAGAACCAGCTATGGCAAAAACACTTTTAGACAAAAACACGTTTTAGAGAACCCATATTCACTTCTGGCCTTTACTCTACAGGGCTTCCCTCACTATCTGGGAGAATAACAGTTACAAAACCACTAATCTTCTTATCACCAGTATTTTCTTGCAACCTTAGAAGACACAGACACACACACACACAAAATGGATGAGCACAAACCTGACAATTACACCAAAAGTGTATTGCCAAATCTTATAACATACACAAATACAATATAAGCACCAGGAGGAGACCACAATCTATGGAAAAACCTTCACCAGCAGACACCTCCACTCTGGATGTTACTAGAAGCCAGTAAGTGGAATTGAATGTTTTTTTGAACGGGTACTTGATTCTTGAAATTTTGGAACCAGTTCTGAACTGGAATCAGGTTTTGATATCACTTATTCAGTCCGACAAACAAATTTTTCATTCACACATACTTCAAATACACAGTCACAATTACTGTAAAATATGTCTGAAAAGTCACAGCTACGTGCCAGGACCCATGCATGTTGTGTAATTCGTCAGCGTATTTTTTTTTTGTTTTTGTTTTTGATAGGCCCCACCTTTTGATAGGAGGACAGATCATGGGAATTGCTCCACAGTGTGGCTCCACTTTGTGAAAGAAAATGAAAAGGCAAAGTGCAATTTATGTAAAGTATCACAGAGTGGTGACGGCATTTATAGCAAAATGGCTACATCCTGTCTCAGCTGTCAAATCACCATCATTTAGGTAAGCAAAGTTTGCCCATATTTGTTTTCTTGTACAGTAGTGCTATGTTGTATTTATAGAGAGTGCATTTTTGCAGGAGAGATGACCAAGGTGCTAAATCCAAAGTGCACTCTACCTTCCAGAGATATTTTGACTTACCAGCTGATCCCTGCTTGGTACAAGGTAAAAAAGTCAAACAACATATCAAAGCTTAGTACTATTAGCAAAATCAAAATATTTTGCATCTGTTTTCACTGTACTGGAAACTTGGAATCGATAAGAACCAGAATCAGCATTGGAATTGATAAAATTCAAACAATACTCAACCCTATACTTGACTTGACAGCAGGTATGACAATACCTGTGCAGGACTCACTCACTGCATTAGTCACTCAGAAGATGAGCTGTCCTCAAACCATAGTACACAATTTTTTATGACAAGGGGATTCAGCACAGTAAGAGTCCTTATATTAATATAACGTTGATCCAAAGTTATTCAAAAGAAAACAAGTACCATACGTGTCAGCGCTTGACCTATGTTCATTTGCCCATGGAAATAAGAGAAGGAAATCCCTGTAGTAAACCACCTACCTCCCAGAGGAAGTACCTGCTAGGCAAATAAATTACTTGTTAATATTAATATGAGCAGCCATGTCCCTTTTCCTGTCCTGATCCATCCATATCATTGTCCGTTTGTGGTTTTGTTAATTTTCCCTGCTTAATAAATTGGAGAAGACTGAGTGCAAACAGTGCAGTCTTACATCAGAAGCAGTTTTCTGTTGTGATGATGTAGAATCATAGCATCTTCCTCAAAACATATGCAAACATTTGAATGCCCACAGTCAATTTATACATTTTGTTGATTCTGTAACTGAAAATAGTTCAAATAACCTCTACAGGGAACAAACTTAAATATGACTTTTTGCCAATTTCTATTTATTTCTGGAATTTAACAAATTTGAATGACTTTTGCACCATTTATGCTTTACCCCCCCCCCCCCCTTATCCTCCATTTATTTGTGAATACAGGGCTTCAGTCAAATCAGAGACACTTAATGGAGCTGGCTGCATGTCAAAAAGCAAGCAAAATCATACTCAGTGAAGGTCTCCAGAGTGGCTATTAGGCATAGCTTCCAAAGCAAAGCAATTACAAGACAAAGATAAACTAAAGCACAAATGATAGAGAATGTATGTGGAAAAAGCACCCAGAAAATGGTTTGGGAAATTATGGAGGAGAGGAGGAGAAGGAGAGAGGAAAGTATGAAATGAGAAAGGGCACAGATTGACCCTAGATGCAGACCTGAAAAGGCTTTTCAGTGAAAGATTCCCAGTCTTCTGAAATCAAGTGTATTACTGGGGAGTTGAAGTAACAGCCTAGACTCTCCTGTGATGGCTTTACAAGAGATGTTGAAACATTGCTGAATTGATTGCATTCAGCTATAAAACCATTAGTGAGGTCAGATACTGATGATGGATAATTAATTCTAGATCACAAACACAATTCAACTTAAGGTATTAGATGGTGTTTTGTCACTCCAGAGAATGCAGTTCCACTGCTCCAAAGACCGGTGCTGGGGAGCTCTCTATTCCATTGACATTGCTTTAATATGGAGCTTATACAAGCTGTGTGTGTGAAACTACAGCTCTGTATCAGCAACATTTGCACTTTAAAGCAGCTGAATTTGCTAATTAAGAGGTGTGGATACTTTTGGACAAATATATTATTTGGACAAACAGTTAATGTAGTTCAGGTGGCAGAAGAGACTAAAGATATGAAATGATGGGAGGGAAAATTGGCCAAAATAATTGAAATAATAAAATGTAAATGCAAAACTCTTTTGCTGAAAACTGAATTTGTTGTTGCTGATGTATCCATTTTGCATTTCATGTTCACAGATATGCAGCCTACTATGAAAAAGAAAAACGTAAACACTGCATTTAGATTTTAGTTTTGACATATATATTTCATGAAGAAAAGGCAAAGACAATGTGAATCTTGCATTTTCTTTTCTATTTTAGCTTTTCCATTTAAGATATGGCCATGAAACACCAGAATAATGACTAAAAAAAATGAAACGCCACATAGCTGTCTATAATTTTTTTTTTTTGTCAAAAATTACTTGTACTTATATGAAATTTTAAATTGCAAATGTAGATATTTAATTTCATTTTCAATTTTTTGCAGAATATTTGTGCAGACATTTGGAAAAAGAAATGGCAAAAAAGAAGTTTGCATTTACATTTTATTGCTTGCCTCCCATATGAAATTAGGGCAGTGAGCTTGCTATAACTGCACTGAAAGAGCCATTCTGTAGTATTATTACAGCATTGGCGATGCAGAAGACGCATTTCTCACTCACTCTGTGGACGGCTAGGGTTATTTCACAAAGCCAAATGTCTAAATTATTCATATAATTTAAGCCTAAAGCCAAGCTTGTAAAATAAGAGGTGAGTGGCACTCTTACTGAACAGTCCTCACTTAGGGCTTAAGTTCTGAATGTTACTAGGAACCGCTTTGTGAACTAATCCTCTGACCGTAAACTGACGTTTTTTCACAAGAGTATCTACAACACAGATGAAGCCTATAGAGAGCCTATAGCCTATTTCACAGGGTATGACTTCTGAGTTATTCAGATGACCTAAGCCCTGAATTGAGGATTGTCCACTAGGGACGCCCCTCAGCTCCTTTTCTATTGAACAGATTTTCAGAAGTTATCTGGCTAAACTCATGCTTATTGAAATACCTCTCTAATCATAAGTCGACCTTACCGTGTCAGAATGGAGGTCCTGCTGCTGGCACAGACGATACAAAAATGAGGTTTGCTCCTTCAGCAGCGTCTGCCGTGTGGTGAGAAACACCGTGCCACCCACGTTCAGTCGGACCCACTTGCCGTTTCCGTTTCCCCTACTAGCCACAGAGAAACCGCCGCCCGCCGGGCTGTTGTCTTCCCCACTTGTCTCTACAGGAACTGTCGTAGCCGTTGATGCCGCTCCTTCGCTCGCCTCGCTGTCTTTGTTGTTGTTGTTGTTACTGTTGTGGTTGATAAGCGCTGTAAAAGAAGAAGCGCTTTCTGTTATAGCCTGAGACGTCAGTTTCCATTTCTCCGCAGCCATCGGTTAATAAATGTGATATTAAGCTGGCGAATGTCGTTTATTTCTCCAGCTGGCGAATCTTTGTCCTCTCTCTGCAGATGCACTGCTCTCAGCTGCTGGTTTTCCAGTACCCCGCCCACCGCTCTGCACTGCGCAGACTCCCAGCCATGGCACACAGAACTGCTAGTTAATTAACACGGTAAATAACCTCTAATTAAGTTGGCTTGAAAAAAACAATTTACTGTTCTCCGTAATCTTCTTCTTATTATTCTCTACTCAAAAAAGTAAATGCTACTCCTCTCACAGTTTTCAAGCTAGAACCACGAAACTTTGCAGGATCGTAGATCACATACCGGCGGAGTGTGCTTGTGCTTTTCTAAGCGATCCGACGTTTCCCGGAAAATTAGCGTTCAAAGTCGATATTTTTCCCATAGGGAATAAATGGGCGGAATATTGGCAGCATGCCACACATGATGTCACAATGGGCCCCTCTCTCACACAACACATACAAACTCACGCACGGAGCACAATGGCTGTGTTTACATGCAAAGATTTTTGCCGATCCGATTGAATACAATCGGATTACAGATTCAGACTGAGGTGTTTATATGCTCACTCTGCTCAACAATCTGACGAGAATCTTCGTTCACATGCCCACTACAAGTAATCCGATGCAGAATGACGCACATGCGTGGAGCATCGCTGAGAGTAAACGTTACCATGACAGCGAGCATCACGTGAGGTCCAGTCGGCGTGAGATGAGTTTTCAGTCGGCGCGCTTGTGTTTTTAATGGCATTAAACTGATGTCAGGCTCAGAAAAACGTCCTTCACATGCACTTATAAAAGGAAGACGTCGTGCTCTGAGACACATAATGCCTGGTTCACACTACACGACTTTTTCAGTCGTCAGGTTTTTGTGCCGTTCACACTACATGACTGGTTGTGCTGTAATCGCGAGTCTTTCAGTTGTTGTGGCTTTCACACTATATGTCTGATCGGCGACACGGGCTCACGAATTAAACGACTTTCACCCTGGGGAATCGCCGACTCATCTGGCTGCTGTCCAAAAACACGAAAACACACGAAAACTAAACTCTAGAGAGAACTAGCAATACCACGTAGAAGATAGGTCTTTTCCAAAATGGACGTCAAAAAACAAGCAATCCGAGTTGCCACTGCGCTGATTTGTTGTGAGACTTGTAGTGACTCTTGCCAAAGCTCTATCAACTGTTCCTCCATTTCTTGTGTCCAAATAGAGCGAGAACCTCTTGTAGCCATTATTCTGTTTGTGTACTCCTCGACTGGCGCGCGGAGAGATCTTCAACGGTGACGCGGTTCTCTCTCTACGCGTTCCCATTGGCTGTAGCTAGACGCTGCTGTTGACTCACAGTCGCCGACCGGGCTAGATATTAAACATGCTAGATATTTGCCAGGCGTCTGCGATTAGTCGGCGACCACTCGGCGACGGCTCGGCGAGCGTCTTTCAGCCGTTCACACTATACGACTGAGCGAGCGCCAAGTGATCGCCGATTTGCCTCCGACCATAGGTTTCTGTCGGCGATCTACAAAAAACAGTCGGCGACTGAAAAACCAGGCTAAAATCGTGTAGTGTGAACTAGGCATAAGCTGGACGTCCATCCCAGCGCAGTCTTTTAAAGCTCAGAGTATAAACCTCGTCTCCTCTGCAGACCAGTTTTTGCTCCGCCACGATGAACGGTATAAATCTTTGGCTATGACGCGCCGCGCATGCGCAGAACGTTCCACCTTCGATTGGAGTGTAATCGGATTCAGGCGTTTACATCATTCTTCTATTTAACGGATTATTTAGAGGTTTACCCACCTCCTTCAATCGGATAGAAATTGTATTCCGATTGGCCTCAATCGAATTAGTCTATTCCGATTGAGGTATTCTATTGGACGTATTCTATTCCAATTGAGCTATTAGTCGGATTATTAACGGATTATCAGGCTGCATGTAAATGTGGCTAATGTCTCACAGGCTATCAGCCTGAGGCTCAGCAGTATCAGCACACATAAGGATTTTTTTTAAGGTGGAACTGCTTTTAAGGAATTACACTTGGGTAGCACTGTGGTAGAACTTAATTTAAAATAGCACTAAACATCAACATGTCACTAAATTCAATAGCACAAAAAACATCAACATGTGACTAAATTCAACTTGGAACAGAAATTAAGGTAGAACTTCAGTGAACATAGCACTAAACTTAACGAGGCACAGAATTTAAGGTGGAATGTCAATTAACATAGCATTAAATTTAAGGTGGAATTGCTATTAACCTTTCAGTAAATTTAAGGTGGAACTTCAATTAACATAGCATTACATTTAAGGCGGAACCGCTATTAACATAGCACAAACTTTAAGGAGGCACAGAATTTAAGGTGGAACTCTCTTTAAAGTAGCAATAAAATTAAGATGGCACAGAATTTAAGGTGGAACATTAACATTGCAATAAAATTAAAACTGAAATTAAGGTGGAATTGCATTCATGTAAGCACTGAATTTAAGGTGGAACTTTAATTAACATAGCAATAAACCTAAGGTGGCACAGAATTTGAGGTGGAATTTCTTTTAAGGTAGCAGCAAATTTAAAATGCAACTCTTTTTAAGGTGGCACTAAATTTAAGGTGGAACAGAATTTAAGGTGGAACATTTTTAAGGTGGCACTAAATTTAAGGTGGAACTTCAATCAACATAGCACTAAAATGAAGGTGGCATGGAATTTCAGTTAGAACTCTCTTTAAGGTAGCACTAAAAAACAGTAAAACAGTAGCACCTAGCAAAGAATTACCATCCATCACAGATACTGCAGCTTCTGTTTAACAACATTTTGGCAACATTGTAACAACTATGAACAGTTTTCAACCATTTTAACATTTTAACGAACTTAACTGGCTTTTTCAAGCCAACTTAAAGTTAATTGACGAACTTTCCCTTCCTAGTTAATAATATACACATTTCAACCAATTTCTTTACTAATAAATGTAGATTAAAAAAATCACTAAAATTTGCCATGTTTCTCAAAGATCTGTCTTTATTCTAAAACTTTTTAAAAGCTATGGAAAGAAAACAAGCACATAATTTTATTGATTTATGTAATTATATGTATATAACATATATCTATATTTATATATATTTATATGTCTAATTTGTTAGATTTAATTTGTATATTTCAGAATTGTGATACTGAGCTCTAGTTGTTGTACATGAAAATATGTTAATGTTCTAAGCCATGAAAAGTTAATTAGCCTAGTTCTCCTTTATTTAAGTTTACTCCAAAAGCTATAAAGATGTCTATTTTTTGAGCAACATTATTAATTCATTTGAAAAAGTAGTACTTTTGATTTATTTTTTTGGTATTTAAATTGTTTAATGTAAATTATTTAAGATATATTGATATACAGCCCTGGTCACCAGTCTATTGCATCCTGCCTTCCGCCCAATGACTGCTGGGATAGCCTCCAGCACCCCACCGCGACCCTGATGGAGAAGCGGCTTAGAAAATGGATGGATGAATGGATAATTTCTTGGTCCTTCATCACACTTCTGACCAAAGCCAATTTCTTGTGAGCAACACATTTTCAACATTAATTTTCATTAATTCATTATCATTAACCATTTAATCCAGATAGGGTAGCAGTTGGGAGAGCAGAGAATCCCAGACAACCCTATCCCCTGCAACTTCCTCCAGCTTGGAGATATAATCCCTCCAGCAAGTCCTAGGATGACCCAGGGGTCTTGTCGCAGTAGGCTGTGCCTGGTACACCCCCACCAGGAGGCACCTAGGGGCATCCAGATCATGCCCGAACCACCTCAACTGGCTCCTCTCAGTTTGGAGGAGTAGTGGCTCTGAGTTCCTCCTGGATGACCAAGATCCTCACTCTATCAAGTAGAATGTAGCCCACCACCCTGCAAAGAAATTAATTTCTACCGCTTGTATTCACATTCTTATTCTTTTAATCATTACTCACAGCTCATGACCATAGGTAAGGGTCATGATGTAGACTGACCAGTAAACAGAGAGCTTTAGCCTATGGCTCAGCTCTCTCTTCACCACTATAGTCCAGTACAGTGACCCTATTACTGCTGCCGCCTGTCCCTGCCTGTGGCAAATCTCACAATCCTTCTTACCATTCCTCGTGAACTAGAGATACTTAAAGTCCTCCACCTGGTGCAGGTACTTTCCCCTTACCTGGAGTGGGCAAGCCATCATTTTCCAGGCTAGAAGCATGGGTTCCTTTGTAGGCGCTGATCCGCATATCAAGCGTTTTACACTCAGTCGCAAACAGCTCCAGTGAGTGCTGGAGCCATGTGATCCAACTAAAAGAACATCATCTGCAAATAGCAGAGACACGCCCCTCTGGCCTCCACACATAATGCCCTCCTGACCATGGCTACGTCTTGACTGCATGGCAGTCAGCCGGGGACTCGTGAGTATCCCCACGCCAGCCCAGCGCCTCTCACCCTGTGAAGCTCTTGAGTAGGAGAGAGACCAGCCCCTATCAAGGAGTTTCATTCCAGAACAAACACTGGGTGGAGGTGAGCCTAACTATATCTAGTTGGTACCTCTCAACCTCCTGCACAAGGCTCTCGGTCCCCCCAGTGAGGTTACATTCCAATGTAAGGCAGCTTTGCTTATAAAAGACTTGAACACCTTGCTTCAACAGCATTCTTTTTGCATAGTACAAACTCTGTGCTTAGTTCTTAAATTCGACATTCAACATTTCTGTCTCTATCTTCCAATATCCACATTACAGTATCAATTTAAAGCAATTACAGTACATTTAGAGCACACTAAGGCATGCTGTTGGCAACAGATATTAAGGATATTGCCACACAGACCAAATGTAAAGCAGCATTGCTTATTAAAAAAAGACTAAGAAAAGAAAAAGACTTTATAAATTAATCATTTCTGTCTCTAACTTCCTATATCCACTTATATAATAAACACACATACATACATATACACACACACACACACACACACACACACACACACACACACAAACACACACACACACACACACACCTTCTAAACCGCTTATCCTCCTGGGTTGCAGGGGGAGTTGGAGCCTATCGCAGCAGCCATTGGGTGGAAGGGAGGATACACCCTGGACAGGTCACCAGTCCATCGCAGGGCATATCCACTTTACAGTATCAGTTTAAAGTATTTACAAATGTAACAATTTTACAATTGTATCACGGTCAAAACAGTCAACATATGCAAACATCTGAACTGCTCTCTGTCAAAACAGCAGTGCCATTGTTTTTGAAATCCTTATTCACTTTCTGATGCCTTAGCTCCATGTCATAGTGAAATAAATACACCAGAAACTGGCTTGGCCATTGATCTGACTTAGAGACATACAGAGAAGCCTGCACTGAATCTGATAAGTCTGTTGAGGAGGATGACTGGGTGGATGGAGATGAATTTGCAGTGTCCAGAGTGAACCTAACAAGTCAGAATCTGCTGTAATTGTGGTAAAACAACTTCCCAATGAAGTTTTAAAGTAGTTTTGTCTGGTGGCAGCTCTGAGATGTCATGCAAATTACATAGTTCAAGTCCGTTGTACTCTGGTTTGCATACTTGTTTTTAGCTACTGTCCTTTAGCTACTGATTCAAGAGAGGATATTTTAACCACTTTCACTTTTTTCGAGGTGTAATGGTGCTTTAAAGAAGCTTTGTGAGTCCAGAGCATGAGCTATCATTAGCTGATGTTTACTTGCCAATGTTTTGAGGAGATTTTTGAACTGATGAACATCATGTACAACCTTCTTGAAGAAGCTTTACCTCGAATCGCATTGGCCACAGATCAACTACTTGGTCCAAATAAATGGATCAGGTGCAGATAATGCTCAAGAAAATGATGTTTTGATCGCAGTCTCTGATTGGGAAAGACCTCAGTGCACAACTAATGATGATCTGAAATCTTACTCTCTAGATAACAGATAGACTCGTGTGACAATTTTTATCTCCACAAAGTACATAGTCAATCTACCTTCCAACACCATATCACCTACCATCAGAGAGATTAGTCTTAGGAGGGTCAGATTTTCGTGACCATTTCCTCCAATTGTTTGTTTGGGTTTTTTGAGAAAAAGGTCTTAGGGATTTTTACAGGATGGTTAACTCTATCAGAATATTTGTATGGGAAATGGTATGGAATAATGCTGTTTAGCTTTTCAAAGGTAAAGCACTTTTCAGCAATCAACGTCTGTAGACTCAAAGCTAATTGAAATGGCACTATCCCTTCCAACAGATCATGTAGTACATCTGGAGGAAAGCTATTTCTGTAGAACACATACAGATGTTATACCAAACACATTTGTTAATGCTTTGATGCTTTATAACTCAGCAATACAGCCATTGGGTTTCTCTGGACATCCACGTTGAAAAAGTCCCTGACTCACAGCTGTGGTCTAAATGTCATTTAAAGAGGTTACACAAAATCTAGTAAATTTCTTCACATCAAAACTTTCCCGAAACCCTACAAGTCCAAGGGCTCCAAGATTGCCTGCAGACACAGGGAGCGCTGTCTCCCTAACACTCTCACCCATCTGTTTAACAAACACCACATGCTGCTCAAAAATGCTTCATAGCCATGGATTTGGACTTCAGTACTCTTTCTGAATCAACTGAATTGAATTGAAACTTGAATTGAGCCAAATTCAAAATGACCCAATACGCTCTTGTAATTTTGTGTTTCTTTCGAGAGGTGCCCAGGTGTCTGATACTTCAAAATCATCCCTAAAGAGTGTCTTTAGAAGAGGAACATACATAAATGTATGATTTCTGTCCTATTAAAAACATATTCAACAGACTCAGTTACACTGAAATTGTTTTTAAAGTAGAGGGTCTGTTTATGGTCAATAGGCAAAGGATCTTTTTTAGTGGTTGGTGTCTAAAATGGATCAGCGATGTGTGACTGATCAATATTATAGTTATGCTTGTGCAGAATTTCCTCAATTGCGTGACAGGTGTTTAATTTTGACATCAACAGAATGCCATTTACACTGTCAAAGACTTGCTGAAAGGAACTTTTGGACACATACAACTTTGTGTTGAATACATAAGAACAAGGCTGCAAGCTTGTGTTCAAGTATATGCTCTGTATCTACAGAATCTAAATCTGAAATCTGTGCTTCTTCTTGAATTTCTTCATGTTCTTTAGCTTCACTTAGCACACCTTATGATGAAGATTTGGCAAACCCATTATCTGCACCAAGTGCAGTGCAAATAATTATCCTGAAGTCATGCACTGTGTGGTGTTAGTGCTTCTTGGACTTGTAAGCTCTAAAGCTGGTGTGATTAATACTTCTAAAATCACAATTTGACAATAGACACTGAATTCTCTCATGGTTTTGAAGATGTCTTCCTAAATGACAAAGAAATGCTGCCTGGGAGCATCCATCCATCCATCCATCCTCAACCACTTATCCGGGTCCGGGGGGCAGCAGCCTAAGCCAAGAGGCCCAGGCCTCCCTCTCCCCCGCCACCTCCTCCAGAGAGATACCGAGGCGTTCCCAAGACAGTCGAGAGATATAATCCCTCCAACATGTCCTGGGTCTTCCCCGGGGTCTCCTCCCTGTCAGACATGTCTGGAACATCTCCCTAGATCGCCGATACAAGTGGCCGAAATGAGCTTTCTCCGCAGGGTCTCCGGGCTCTCCCTTAGAGATAGGGTGAGAAGATCGGCGATTCGTGAAAGGCTCGGAGTAGAACCACTGCTCCTCCACGTTGAGAAAAGCCAGTAGAGGTGGTTCGGGCATCTGGCAAGGATGGCCTCTGGACGTCTGGGAGCAAACATCTTTAAATTCACATATTTCAAAACAAAATCAAGCATTTCCAGAACATTTGTCGGGTTTAGAATGTATTCTCACAACCTGATCTCATGGGATATAGGCACCTCTGACCACTTATTTGCAGAGCCACAAACACGTATCCTCAACTACATTTTGCAATAATTTTGAGAAACAAGTGCCCACTGGGGTCACTAAAGAGAAGCTTACACTTTAATGCCCAGTAGGAGCTGGATCCCTGCATGCTGGGTGACAGGCAGAAGTGGCTGCTCTTGTGGCAGCAGTAAGCAGCTACTTCGCAGCCACTTTTATAAGTGGCTACCATAGAACACTGTAGTCATGCATCATTCTGTAGTCCTTGTTATGCCCATAGTAGGAACTCCGGGTCTAAGCCCCATTTGTCTATCGCTAGAATGAATAGGGTTTACAAAAATTGCCTCTGTCACACACTGTGTTAAATAGAAATGTTCAGAACCAGATGCGTTTTGTTCTGTGTACATTTTTCTCCAGAATAGCACTGGATCCTCTGAATTATGAGGTCATAAAGAGTTATAATAATTTTTAAACAGCCTTGTTTACTGATGAGTGCCGTGCAACCCCAGATGGCCCAGATGGATGGAGTAGTGGATGGTTGGTAGATGGCCACCATGTCCCAACAAGCCCACGACGTCAGCAAGGAGGTTGCGGAGTCATGTTTTGGGATGGGATCATGGGGAGAGACCTCGGCAAAATATATAGTTTCTGACTGACCACTTTCTTCCATGGTACAAAAAGAAGAACCATGCCTTCCGTAGCGAAGTCATCTTCATGTACCATCTCATGCTGCGAAGAATACCTCTGTGGAGTTATAAAAGGAGAGAAACACAAGGTGTGGCCACCATCCTCCCCTGACCTCAACCCTATTAGGAACCTTTAGAGTATCCTCAAGCAAAAGATCTATGAGGGTGGGAGGCAGTTCATATCAAAACAGCAGCTCTGAAAAATTTTACTATGCTTTTAAGCATAAATAGAGAAACCTCCCCATATGTTGCCTTTCAACCCTTCATTTTTGCTGGCTGCTTGTTCAAATTTTCCCATTCCAAATTAAATGGTGCAGCAGTTCAGAACGTGACTGTTGCACCATTTAAGGTGGAATGGGAAAAGTCAAATGAAAAGCTACTGAATGTCCTGAGAAAATGTCCTCAAAAAATGTTACCAGCATTAAAATAATCATTAGGATATTCTGATAGCCTAAAACCCGCTTAAGGAGGGTGCCAGTTAAATGGCACATATTCAGTGCACAGTGTAACACGGGGGAGCGATGATGAGGTGGAGGCATACACTGAGAGAAGCGAGATTTATTAGGGGCAAATCCATAATCAGGGTCTAAACAGTCCAGGGTCAAAGAGCCAACACGGAGAGATCGTGGGACAAACATTACGAAAAGGAACACAGACTAGACACACAACGGATGCCAGAAGAAACAACACCATACAAAGACCAGAAACAAACAAGGGAAAACACAGGGCTTAAATACAAGAACAAGGAGGGTTAACAAGACACAGGTAAAAACAATCAAGGGCAAAATCTAGAAACAAGGGGGCAGAACATGGAAGAATCAAAATAAGGTAGCAGATGGACAAGACCAAAGGTAAACAAATAGGCCAATCGTGACACACAGTAGCATTAAGTCACATGTCACAATATTCATATTTCAACGACCTTGTCCAGAAGCTTAGACCCAGAGTTCCTGATAAGTGTATAACATGGTGCTGACTTCAAAATGACGACATGATTACAGTGGTCTACTGAGCAGCCACTTTATGACAAGCCACATCTTGGTCACTTTTATTAGCGACCACCATTGAGCAGGCATATTGCAGCCATTTTGTGGCCACTTTTATTAGTGACTCTAACAATGTATTGTTTACATGTTTTTTTTTTCTCTCTCTTCTCTTGCACAAGCTTCCACTCTCGCCACCTTGCTCTCCTGTCTATCATTACCGTCAGGGGCTGCTGCTGAGGGAGGTGTAATGGTGCGCACTGATTGGCTGTACTAGGTTCGGGGCAAGAGCTTATAAGCCTGGTGACTAGATTCCTAATGGCTCCTCCTCCTTCCCCTAATGTTGTCGCCAGACCAGAGAGATCAAGAAGTTCTAAGACAGAGTAGTTAGTTGGGCCTAATCTCTGTGTAATTGCTAGTCTAATGTGTTGTTAAACTGTCCACTGTGGTGGTATGTGAAGCCTTTTCTTACAGACTTAGACTTCTAGATTAGAAGCAGTAGGGGGTGTAGCTTTATTTTCTTTGGGGTTTGTCTTTGTTTTTTGTTGAGGGAATTGGGTTATGTTTTTGTATTTTTGTTTTGTTTAGGTAAGTTAGCTAATTTGGGGGGGTATATGTTTCTTTGTTCTTTTGGCTAAGACCACTCTTGAAGCTTAAGCTTACACATTCCATAATAAAACTCATGAGACTAGTAATACGTGTTTGAGTGTGATTGGTCTGGGGGACTGGTAATGGGAAATTGCTGGGAGACACTTTTATGTTGCGGCCCACCCTAGACAAGTCGTAACAACGACTGCCTTTGAGCAGCCACATCGTGACCACTTTGCAGCCATTTTTTATTAGCCACTTCACTGCCACTTTTATTAGTGATGTCACTTCATTTTAAATTTATATTTTAAATAAATTGCCATCTGCCACAATACATTCCAAACACAAAATGTATTTCAGAATATATTGCCATGTTAATAATATTAAATGCATTTATCACTGTTATCAGAAGAAAACCTTGTATCTCCATTTTGACATTTTTCAGTTTTTGACAATTTGTAAACACCTGTTGCCCTTTACATTGTCAATAAATTTCATGATGAATGAACTTAAAGAAATGACCAAAAATGACTCAGAAAAAACCTCTAGTTCCATTGACTTACACTAAAAGTAAAGTATGTTTTTTCCTTCTCCTACAAAGTTAACATTTTGGAGATACGATAAGGTTTTGTTCCGATGTTAAATGTTAAAATTTATGGGGAAATATTACACATAGAAATGTACTATAGAAAACTATATATATGTAAATGCAATTTATGAAGTACATTTAAAAATGTATGAAAATAGCCAAAATACTTAGTCTAATGCACTTCACTGTTTGGAAACATTTTGAAGTGAATTTGGATTCCAGTATCTTAATTGTAAATGTTGGTAAATGGACCTTTAACAGGACAAAAGCAAGTGTTGTAGACATTGATACACTGTGAAAATGTAGTTTGATGATTTGATATCTTGTTTATTTGGCATACATTTTGTGTGAATGTCTTACTGCATACGTAACGCAAAGTACAATGCAAAACACAGAAGTCAGTACCATTTTATTAGGCAAATGATTTTTTTCTCTGATTTTCCTAAATGGTCAATGCAAATGACAGTCAGTATAATTTTAAAGTCATCAACCGTTAGAGTATAAATTGAATTTTATTAAACAAACCTCCAAATGAAAATAGTATTTTTCAAAAATAAAAAAAATTTAAAACGCACTGTTCCAAATTATGCACAATATTTTATAGGTTGTAAAGAAGTGTAAATGGTCATGTGTTGGGTTTGCAGCATTAAGATGTTACATTTACTGAAATCAAAAGCTATTTCAATCAAAAACATCTTAACAGGCCAAGTTACATGTTAACATAGGAACCCTTCTTTGATATCACCTTCACAATTCTCCCACGGGGAGCAGCAGACACAGACAAGGGCGGGACAGGCGGGAACAAAGGGCATGGCGGCGGCTCCGGATGGTTTCAGAAACTCTGGCGGCATCCTCAAAGCCAGGAACTGACTGCTGCACCAACCTAGAGGAACACACAGAAATGGGTCTCTCTTGGCAGCTCCCAAGGCTCACCTGAGTTATTTGAAGCTCGCAGTGGTGCTTGAGAGCATGCTGAGTGCTGTTGAATGGGTTTCCTGAATGTTCCATCCACCTAACCTCATCTTGCGCTACAGGTTGCTCCTCCCTGCATCGTTGATCAAGATGGTTGGACCCAAGGCGCTTACCTGGGATCTTGTCGTTATAACACAAGGCAGGATCTTTCTTCAAAGTTCTACAGGAACGACGAGATGCCCATGTACCCTCAGTGCCAGGGGATTTGCTGTCTCCGTCTTGGTGGCGTTGAGACCTGGCTAACTCTGGCTGCATCGAAACAGCTGGAGTTCTGTCCCAACGGAACAGGCCAAGTTACATGTTAACATAGAAACCTTCTTTGATATCACATTCACAATTCTTGCATCCATTGAACTTAAGTTTTTGGAGAGTTTCTGCTTGAATTTCTTTGCACAATGTCAGAATAGCCTCCCAGAGCTGCTGTTTTGATATGAACTGCCTCCTGCCTCATAGATCTTTTGCTTGAGGATACTTCAAAGGTTCTCAATAGGGTTGAGGTCAGGGGAGATGGTGGCCACACCATGAGTTTCTCTCCTTTTATGCCCATAGCAGCCAATGATACAGAGGTATTCTTTGCAGCATGAGATGGTGTATTGTCATGCATGAAGATGACTTTGCTACGGAAGCCACAGTTCTTCTTTTTGTACCATGGAAGAAAGTGGCCAGTCCAAAACTCTATATACTTTGCCAAGGTAATTTTCACACCATCAGGGACCCTAAAGGGGCCTACCCGCTCTCTCCCCATGATCCCATCCCAAAACATGACTCCGCAACCTCCTGACGTTGCAGCCTACAACCCCAATTCCAATGAAGTTGGGACATTGTGTAAAACATAAATAATGGAATATGATGATTTGCAAAGCATTTTCAACCTATATTCAATTGAATACACTACAAAGGCAAAATATTTAATTATTTAATTGAATAAACTTTATTGTTTTTTGCAAATATTCACTGATTTTGAATTTGATGCCGGCAACATGTTCCAAAGAAGTTGGGACAGGGGCAACAAAAGACTGGGAAAGTTGAGGGATGCTCAAAAAACACCTGTTTGGAACATTCCACAGGTGAACAGGTTCATTGGAAACAGGTGAGTGTCATGATTGGGTATAAAGGGAGCATGGGTATAAAGGATGGGGCAAGGTTCACCACTTTGTGAACAACTGCATGAGCAAAGAGTACAATAGTGTAAGAATGTTTCTCAATGTGCAATTGGAAGGAATTTAGGGATTTCATCATTTACAGTCCATAAGATCATCAAAATATTCAGAGAATCTTGAGAAATCTCTGCAAGTAAGCAGCAAGGCAGAAAACCAACATTGAATGCCCATGACCTTTGATCCCTCAGGCGGCTCTGCATTAAAAAACGACATCATTCTGTAACGGATATTACCACATGGGCTCAGGAACACTTCAGAAAACCATTGTCAGTGAACACAGTTCGTCGCTCCATCTGCAAGCGCAAGTTAAAACTCTGCCATGCAAAGCAAAAACCCTATATCAACAACACCCAGAAACGCCACCAGCTTCTCTGGGCCCGAGCTCATCTGAGATGGACTGATGCAAAGTGGAAAAGTGTCCTGTGGTCTGACAAGTCCACATTCCTAATTGTTTTTGGAAATCATGGATGTTGTGTCCTCTGGGCCAAAGAGGAAAAGGACTATCCAGATTGTTATCAGTGCAAAGTTCAAAAGCCAGCATCGCTGATAATATGGGGGTGTGTTAGTGCCCATGGCATGGGCAACTTGCACAACCAGGTTTTGGAGCAACATATGCTGCCATCCAAGCAATGTCTTTTTCAGGGAAGTCCCTAATTATTTCAGCAAGACACATTCTGCATAACAATGTGGCTTTGTAGTAAAAGAGTGCGGGTACTAGACTGGCCTGCATGCAATCAAGACCTGTCTCCCACTGAAAATGCGTGGTGCATTATGAAGCGCAAAATACGACAACGGAGACCCCGGACTTTTGAGCAGCTGAAGTTGTACATCAAGGAAGAATTAGAAAGAATTCCACCTAAAATGCTTCGACAATTAGTGTCCTCAGTTCCTAAACGCTTATTGAGTGTTGTTAAAAGGAAAGGTGATGTAACACAGAGGTAAACATGCCCCTGTCCCAACTTCTTTGGAATGTGTTGCAGGCATCAAATTCAAAATGAGTAAATATTTGCAAAAAACAATAAAGTTTATCAGTTTGAACATTAAATATCTTGTCTTTGTATTGTATTCAATTTAATATAGATTGAAAAGAATTTGAAAATCATCGTATTTTGTTATTATTTATGTTTTACGCAACATCCCAACTTCATTGGAATTGGGGTTGTAAATCTGATCAACATGAAATACTTATCTAATAATTATAAAATCCAGAATCATTAAAATAAATATATTTTGTTTTGGACTGAGACTGTTGTAGTAAGGTACTCTAAGATTTTTGCACCATGCTTTGTTTTGGCAGCAGTGTTGGGTCATGTTTTGGCATCCTGTCAGTCATAGTAATACTTTATTTGATCTCATTTGGTTTTGTCTTGGTTTTGTCTTGGTTTTGTCTGGTTCTATATTATAAAATGTATCCATAAGTGCATGTATACACTGACCAGCCACTTCATTAACTCCACCTCCTTGTTTTTATCCTCATTGTCCATTTTCTCAGCTCCACTGACCATACAGTTTCACTTTGTAGTTCTACAATTATAGACTGTAGTCCATCTGTTTCTCTGCATACTTTGTTACTCTGTTCTTCAGTGGTCAGGCCCACAAGACCACCATAGAGCAGGTACTATTTGGGTGGTGGATCATTCTCAACACTACAGTGACACTGACGTGGTTGTGGCGTGTTAGTGTGTATTACATGTGGATCAGACAACAGCAGTGCATGATGTGCCCTGAATAAGTGTGATGATGACTATGACCGAGTCACCATCACCAGACAAATTTTCCATGTTCGAAGCTGGAAAGTGCAGGTGATTGCTCATAAGGCATTTTGGCACTATTGGCTTTTCGTACAGTGAGCACACAAACAGGAGGAAAAGTCTCTCGCATAGTTCCCTTAGGAGACAAGAGAGTGCAAGAGAACTTTGCTCTTTACAATTATTTCAATTATTTAATTTGGCAGACACTCTTACATAGTCAGACAGACTACATGCTGGAAAGGAGAAGAAAATGAATGACAGAAAACCGAGGAAAGTTTGGACAGATTTCAATGTGATAGACAGTTCAAATGCAGAGTGTAGACTGTGCAAAGTTTAGTGATGTTTTGTTGATGTGTTGTTTCACTGTACAAATTTACAAATAATATACACAATCAAAGATTGAACATTTTTGTCTAATTTAGATGGGTCTTTTTGTATTTTATAATTTATTTTTGTAGCACTCTGTTCCATGTTGAGTATATAAATAAAGCAATATAAATAATAAACATTTGATGTAATGTATGTTTTTTTCATTAGTAATTAATTTTACACATAATTTGATAATAAATTAATTTAAGCAACAAAAAACCTGAGGAGCCACTTCGGAGCCGAAAGAGGTGGCTCTTTTTAGTGAGCTGAGCTAAAAGAACAGGCTCTCTAAAAAGAGCTGGAATTCCCATCACTAATGAGCAAAAAATCTGAGGAGCCACTTGGGAGCCAAAAGAGCTGGCTCTTTTTAGTGAGCCAAGCCAAAAGAACAGGCTCTCTAAAAAGAGCTGGAATTTCCATCACTAATGAACAGTTCAAAGAGCCGCAATCTCTTCTTCTCCATGTGTGCCAAAGACATTGTTAACATCATCTTTGGTGGGTTTGGTCCTGAAGTAGTCGAAATTAGTCTGCCTCTTTCCTCAACTGCTTGCTCCATTTTTCTGATGGGGACATCGGTAATTGGCTCAAAATGTTAATATAAAGTGTGAGAGGCCAAGGAGTCCTGCAGGATGAAGGTGGAGCAGAAATTAAGGGAGATTAACATGAAGGAGGTATGGAATGGTATGGACTATTACAGGCTGTAAGCAGAGGATGGACAGTGCATTAAACGGTGATGCAGAGAGAGCCAATGAGTTCAACATCTTCTATAACCGGTTTGACTGCCCTGTTCAGATCTCCACAGTGCCTGTATGTCCAGCAGTCACCTCCACACCCTCCCTTTTCCCAGCTCCTGGCACTTCAGTCTCTGTCTACCTGGACATCAACACCTCATTAGGTCTGATCTGCAGCACTGCTCTAACATGTTGCTCTAACATCACATCATGAAGGCGTTGGAGCACCTTCTCAGACCCCAGGTTCGACACACAAATGACCCCCTGCAGTTTGCCTATAGGGAGAAAGTGGGAGTGGAGGATGCCATGCTATACCTCCTCCATCGAGCCCACTCTTATCTGTACCCCTCCAACTGAGAGATAAGCTGGTTAGGATGCAAGTGGATCTGCACCTGGTCTCCTGGATTACTGACTACCTCACTGGCAGACCTCAGTATGTCAGGCTCAAGGACTGTACATCAGAGACTGTGGTCAGCAGCACAGTAGCACCACAAGGGACTGTACTTTTCCCCTTTGTCTTCACACTGTACACCTCATACTTTCAGTACAACTCTGAGATGTGCCACATGCAGAAGTTTTCGGATAACACTGTCATTGTGGCTTGTGCAAGGGGAGGGCAGGAGGAGTACAAGACCCTGGTGAAGGACTTTGTGGAGTGGTACCATGGGAATAATCTGCTTCTGAACACTGCCAAGACCAAGGAGATGGTGGTGGACTTTTGCAGGAATAGGGCACCCACACAGCCAATCTCTATTGAGTGGGTTTGAAGTGGAGAGGGTAATGACCTACAGGTATCTCAGTCTGCAACTGGATGACAGGTTGGACTGGTCAGCCAACACAGACATCCTGTATAGGAAGGGTCAAAGCCGGCTTTACTTCCTGAGGATGCTGAGGTCCTTTAACATCTGTGGGAAACTCTTGCAGATGTTCTATCAGACCATGGTTGCCAGCTGTCTTTTTTATGCTGTGGTGTGCTGGGGAGAAAGCATTAAAAGGAGAAATGAGATGCGACTGGACAAGCTGGTCAGGCGAGCGGGGTCAGTGGTCGGTGTAAAACTGGACTCTGTGGTCAAGGTGGCTGAGAGAAGGACATTAGACAAACTGCTCTCCATTATGGAGGATGATACCCACCCACTGCACACCATTATCAAGGACAGGAGGAGCATGTCAGACTCCACTAGTGTTAGCTGACTGTGTTCTTTCCCATGTACAAGCCGAAGTGGCTCACGGCTTAAATGATTCCTCACCATCACAGCCAATTTTAAATGCTTTTCTGAAGCGCACCTTTGGCCACACAGCACAGGCTTTTAATCCAAGCTGGTATCGATCCAGGCCATGGCTTAAGTATTCTTTAAGAACTGATGCATGCTTTTGCTTTCTGTGTTGTATATTTGGGGGCAAAAATGATAAAGATTTATCATTTACAAAGCATGGATTTACAAACTGGAAAGCGGCACTGGGCAGTGATAAAGGCTTTAAGAAGCATGCATCCAGTCAGAGTCATGTACGAGCTGCGGCTATGTGGGCAGAAAAGAAACAGAAAGAGTCAAGCAGTGACACTGTCTCTGGTCTATTAGGTCCAACCCAGACAGAGAAAACCTGCTACTATGTTGGAAGCATTGGGGAACCCAGGAGTCGGCTCAGGAGTCGAGTCAAAATGACAACATATCAGCTGGTCTGTTCATCAAGCTTTTTGATTATACTTTGTCCATGGACCCCAAATTGGCAGATATAGCAAAAGATATTCCTCAGAATGCAAAATATACATCGAAAGATATGCAAAATGAAATCATTGACACACTAGCAAAGATGGTGCTGATTGAGATTAAACACAAATATGACAATGCAGACACAGCAGGCTTTTGTATAAAGAGGGAACTCGAGACAGATGCAATGTAGAGAACCTTTCCCTAATAATCAGGTTCATCTGTAATTCTGTTCCAGAAGAGCATCTTATTGGCTTACTCTACCTAGATCAGCTATCTGATGAATACATAACTGGTCAAATACTAAAGCATCTCTCTGATGGAGGTTACTGTTCTGATCACATCATAAGCCAGTGCTATGATGGAGCAGCTGTAATGAGTAGGGTGAAAGGTGGAGTGCAGACACTGCTTCAAAGGAAACTTGGTAGATAAATTCCTTACATTCACTGTTACAGTCACCAGCTACATCTCACAGTGGTCCATGCTATGCAAGCAGACTCACGTGCTAAATCGTTTTTTGAGCTTTCTAGCACACTTCATTCATTTTTCCAGCGACACTATGTACCATTATGACACCCCCCTCTCAAAAGGCTTCTTGAGATCTGGTGGACCAGTTATTTTGATGTGACTAAGTGCTTAGTATAGAATGAAGATATCATTTTAAAAGTTCTGTCTGATGTGTCTGAAGATTCTGATGTACCTGTGGATTTATGCACAGAGGCATCAAGGCTCTTAGTGCAGATGAGAAAACATAATTTCTTTGAAATAGGAAAGTTCCTTTTGAAAGTTCTTGCCATTTTGAAGACAGCCAATTCAATCTTGCAAGCCAATTCTGTAGACCTCTGTAGGGCTGGGGAGGTAATCAATGCATCTTTAAGAACTTAAAAAGATTTACGTACTGATGATTCCCTGAATGATCTAGCTATATTAGAGAGTCCACCTTCAAAGCAGAAAAGGACTGTGAACACACATTTGACTGATAGCTTGGTGCTCTCCACTGTAGGGTACAGACCTGCTGCTCATCCCATACACCAAGTCAATCTTTGAGGAGGTCCCTTCTGGAAATTTTAGACAGAGCCATTGCTGAAATGGAGAGCAGATTCTGTAAAAGAAATCTGGATTTCATGACAGTCTCCTGCCTCACTCTAGCTCTTTTCTTGATCTGGCCTTATTAGGCCCTCTGCAGCAACTTGCAGGTACTGACACAGAAAGCCTGAGAAATGAAATAAACGTGGCAAGGCCTATGCTGCAGAAGAAATTCTTAACAGGATCAGCAGACCTTTCAACAGTGTGTAACCATCTTCAGGCTTATAAAGAAGCTTTTCCTGTGCTGCATTCTCTTTATGTGACTGCACTGGTGATAGGTGTATCCTCATTATCTTTCTCTACACTGTCATGAGTTCTTACTCCCTTTCGTCACACAGTGCTGCATGAAAGAAAATTTTAAAAAATAATTCTGGCCCACGAGAAGTCAATAACCAATAGACTTGATATGGAGGAGTTTGTGAGATTATTTGCCAAAAAAAAGAAAAAACAGAATACTGCTTCTGTAAATTCTTTGTTCTGAGTTTTTTTTTTAGAATATAGGCTGTTTTTGACCTGCTGAGGGTTTTAGATATTTGTATTCACAGTTTGCATATAGAGATTTAATTTTTGTAAATAGTTTGTTTGTTGGTTACATGCCTTTTAATTTGGCAATTGAATACAGGACCTTCTCGTTGCAAGACAGTAGTGTTACCCATCCTGCCATCCTGTATATGTGTATAGAAATAGTGTTCATTGAAAATAGGATTACTGTTGTTCATTAATTTGCACTTGTAATCATTTGTTATACTGTACAAAAATCAGTATAAAGCTAAACTGTACCAGTACATTTTCCATAACATCAACAGAAAATTTCTTCAATCATTTACCAGAGTTTTCCATTAAAGTACAGTAGACAGGAAAATTTCCTCATTTTATGTATTTCCATAATTTTACCCTTTTCTTCTTTTTTCAGTATTAAAATAAGGTTTAAACTGTAAAAACAATCTGTAAAAAGGGAACTTTTGGTTGAAATTCAAGTGAAGAAAATTCCATAAAAACACATTTTTTTAACAGAATTTGTATTTCTTTTGAAAGATCAACTGTTTTCTTTATATTCTAATTTCCTAATCATATTAGTATTCTCACTTATTCCTAATTCCACTTTTGAATATTATATTCTCAGCCACAAATGGTTCAATAGAAAGCGCAAGCAATGAAGAACAAAGCAGACACTCTTGCTTTCTTCCCCTCTAACAGAAAAGGAGATCAGTATAAACCTGTTAGTATTGCTCTTGTTAGATTACAATACAAAATTTAATTAATGCTAATTGATATATTTCTAAATCCAGATTGTTCTAGAAGCAACTTCTGTATCCAAATATCCCCACTCTAACCTATTGAAATCTTTCTCAGCATCGAATAAAAGAACATGACTCTGTCATTGTATCAGCTAGATATGTGATACAAACAGCAAAGATTATCTGCAGCGAGATGCCCCCTAATGAACCTGTCTGATCTTCACTAATTATACACTCACCAGCCACTTTATTAGGTACACCTTGCTAGTAAAAGGTTGGACCCCCTTTTACCTTCAGAGCTACCTTAATTCGTCGTGGCATACTTTCAACAAGGTGTTGGAAACATTCCTCAGAGATTTTGGTCCATGTTGACATGATAGCATCTGATAGTTGCTGCAGATTTGTCAACTGCACATCTCTGATACGAATCTCTCGTTCCGCCACTTCACCAAAGGTGCTCTGTTGGATTGAGATCTGGTGACTGTGGAGGCCATTGGAGTACAGTGAACTCATTGTCATGTTCAAGAAACCAGTTTGAGATAATATAAGCTTTGTTAAATGGTGCATTACCCTGCTGGAGGTAGCCATCAGAAGATGGGTACACTGTGGTCATAAAGGGATGGACATGGTCAGCAACAATAGTCAAGTAGGCTGCGGCATTTAAATAATGCCCAATTGGTACTAAGGGGCCCAAAGTGTGCCAAGAAAATATCCCATACACCATTACACCACCACCACCACCAGCCTGAACTATTGATACAATGCAGGATGGATCCATGTTGTTTAAGTCAAATTCTGACCCTACCATCTGAATGTTGCAGCTGAAATCGAGACTCGTCAGACCAGGCAACATTTTTCCAATCTTCTATTCTCCAATTTCGGTGAGCCCGTGCAAACTGTAATCTCAGTTTCCTGTTCTTAGCTGACAGGAGTGGTACCTGGTGTGGTCTTCTGCTGCTGTAGCCCATCTTCTTCAAGGTTCGACATGTTGTGTGTTCAGAGATGGTATTCTGCATTCCTTGGTTGTAACAAGTGGTTATTTGAGTTACTGCTGCCTTTCTATCATCTTGAACCAGTCTGCTCATTCTCCTCTGACCTCTCGCATCAACAACTGCCGCTCACTGGATATTTTCTTTTTTCAGACCATTCTCTGTAAACCCTAGAGATGGTTGTACGTGAAAATCCCAGTAGATTTCTGAAATACTCAGACCAGCCCATCTGGCACCAACAACCAGGCCACGTTCAAAGTCACTTAAATCACCTTTCTTCCCCATTCTGATGCTTGGTTTGTACTTCAGCAAGTTGTCTTGACCACCTCTACATGCCTAAATGCATTGAGTTGCAGCCATGTGAAGCGGAAGGCAGGATACACCTTGGACAGGTCGTCAGTCCACCACAGGGCAGACAGACAGAAATACACAATCACTCATCCACTCACACCTAGGGGCAATGTAGCACGTCCAATTGGCCTGACTGCATGTCTTTGGACTGTGGGAGGAAACCGGAGAACCCGGAGGAAACCCACGCAGACTCTATTGGACCATTCATCATAAATTTTTTTTAAAGTACAGCTGGTCTGTTGAAATGATGTAGAAAACTAAAAATCAACAATAATGGAGATATATGGTTTTCAATTTACAACGACAATAGTTATTTAGTACATTATAAATTCACTGCTTTTGTGATGTCATGAAAGCCAGTCAGCCCACAGCCATTTAACTCTGCTCATTCATATTGGAGTTATGTAAGGAGTGTTTCAGCCAAGACAAAATGAATACAGGACTGCCAATCAGAATTGAGGGTATTTACAGATATCAGTCTTACAGGCACAGTAATAACAACATTATAAGGAATAAAGAGAGGTTGGAGAACAGGGGAAAATTTATTAAAGCTGCTATTGCTGCATAAAACTACACAAGCTAAATCATATACAACAATGAGCAGAGGTACAACATATCATACACATATTTCAGAATTTTCACACATTGACATTAAAGGGTTAATAGTTCAGTAGGCGCCCCCTACAGGCAAGATGCGGTTTAGCAACAGCGGCTTTGCCAAACCTCTGGTTGCGTCACTGAGTTCAGACGACTACTCTAGCAGCGGCCATCTTATTTCCACAAAAAACTTCAGTAACGTTACTGGAGAAAAACACTAGATAGCTATCAGTTTCTCCGCATAGGAATGCTTGTTTATTTCTGACAGTTATGGATTATTAAATCTGAAGTTAACGCAGGCGTCGGCTCGACAGCTGTAAAGAAAAGGGTAAGATAAGCAGCTGTTCTTGTTGTTTGCTGTGTTTCATTTTCATTCTCAGCTCACGCTAGATGTAGCCTGTCTGCCTACTCTGATCAGTGTTTAGCTCACTGAGTTAGCTAACCTACCTGCCCGTGAATTCATAAACAGAAAGCCTGTTTGCTTTCCTTACTTGGCTGCCTGACTTGCTAAGTTACTCGACAGTGCAAACGTCTAAAACACAAGCTTGGCTCTCAGAATCTGAAAATATCTCTCCTTGTGAAACGGTTTTCGTATTTAAGGTTACTGTTGACAAATAACGGGGCACTGCGGTTTCATGCTAGCTTGCATTTAATGAGAAACAAAATCAGTGACCAGGTAGGCTAGCTTGTTTCATTAACTTCTGTCAGTAGCTAGCCAGCTAAGTGCTGTCGGTAACTGCATTGCAGGAGCTGCATTTTCTTCACCGGTTAACATTAGCTGTTTGCTATTTAGCGGCTCGTTTTTACAGAAATAATTATGTGGTGATTTGTTGTCTATGACCTGAGGATGCTCGATGATGCTTAATAAGATGGAAAACATTGCAGTGCAACTAACAGTCAAGGCATAATTTGAAATTGTATGATCATCGGTTTAGTACAGGGGTGTACACTAAGTTTATTCTCTCTCTCTCTCTCTCTCTCTCTCTCTCTCTCTCTCTCTCTCTCTCTCTCCCTCACTCTGTGTGTGTGTGTGTGTGTGTGTGTTTGAAACGAGATTAAGCCTGTGTATAGATGAATAGAGGCTAGTACGTTAGCAGTCTGTGAGTCATGCGCCAGGTGTGCAAGTTCATATTGCAGTGCTTTTGATTACACGTTTTGGCCGCTTAGCATTCTGCATGTCATGTTTAACAAGTAGTAAACGATCCGGTGTCAGTCATCAGGTTTAATTAGAAGACTGTAAGTGAAATTGTACACCTTTGCTCTCGAAGGTTCAGTGTCTTGTATATCACGGACAAGTAGGGCTCATTTATGTCAGTGTATCTCTCCGCTTGGTGCTCTTCAGTATACTACATTGAACAAAAACATAAACCCAACACTTTGGTTTTTGCTCCCATTTTTTCATGAGCTGAACTCAAAGATCTAAGACTTTTTCTATGTACACAAAAGGCCTTTTTCTCTCAAATATAGTTCACAAATGTGTCTAAATCTGTGTTAATGAGCACTTCTCCTTTGCCAAGATAATCCACGCAGTGCAACACATTTACTTGGCATAGAGTTGATCAGGTTCTTGATTGTGGCCTTTGTGTTGCGTTTATATTTTTGTTCAGTAGAAGTGTGCTAGAAATGTGGCACCACAAAGGAGTAGGGCTGGGCAATATGGACAAAATGCCCTATTGTGGTTATATTGTTAAATACTGCTATATGTTTAAATGTGGTTAAATACTTTTCTCTCTGACCAAAATAATGCTGAAATTCATGAATGCCACAATTCATAAAAACACACTGAAACACCTGAAACTGTGATTGGTCAGGATGTTTTCTTACAGCACACAGTAAGAAAATGCTGATTGGTTAGAGGGCTGCTTATTGCATTGTTGTAAAGGCCAGCATTTTGGTCATGATTTGTAGCCCTGCATGGGAGTAAGCTTGGGTGGTACGGCGAAGTAATCAGATGTTGGCGATGATTGACAAGCCGATGAGGTTCCTTCAGAAGTGATAAATGTCGTGTTGGGAAAGAGAACTGTTGGAGAACTAGAGAAGACTAATTTTACAGCTTGCTAAATAATATTAAATCATATGTACATATAATGTTTAATTCCCATTTGCTATTACAGCAATGCACTGTTACAGGGGAATAATAAGCTGTGGGGAGTAAATATTCTACTTTTCAACTGTGGTTTTCCTAGTGTCCTGATGGTTCTGATGAGAATTATAATGCTTCGTGGTTTCCGGTTTCCCACAGGCACCTACAGTTCTATTCTGTAATTGAATGTATTATAACAATAGAAAGTGCCATGTGGATGGTGGCTTAATGTTGAGGCAATATTATTGATTGTCTCAAATTTTTAAACAAGGAATTATTATTATAATAATAATCATAATTATTATTATTATTACTATTATTATTTAGATATGACCTAGTACTTAATAGGAGTGAAGTATAATAAGCTGAATCAACATATCAAGCATTATATGTGTGAATCAGAGAGACATTTTTTCAGCAGGTCTGGAATGTACTTTATAATCTGTCTGTGGGGCACTCAAAGTATGTGTGTGCATAGTTAATTAATTGTATAGGCTATGATGAAGTGTGATTTTTTTTTTTTTTTTTTTTTTTTTTCTTTCTTTCTTTTTCTCCTACTTCTCCTTAACCATAGATTAGAATGATTGCAAAAGGGAATGGTTAATTAAAGAAAAAAATGCATTGTACATATTTAAATAATTACAGTATTTAACAAAATCAATATTTAGCTCAGGGCTAGAGGCTAATAATATTGATCATAGCACCTCTGAAAGTGCTTTAATTTAAGCTGTTGTTTTTGAGCAAGTAACTGTAAAATTAGTAAACAGACAACAACACTGAAGCATATGTGCTGTTTTTATGCTTCTGATATGTTTTTCTTGAGTGGGTTGCATCCATTCATCTCTAGTGAACACTGGAAAGTGAAACAATAACATAGCAAGAGCAATAGAAGTAGGAAATAGGATTTTACAATAATATACAGTACTGTGCGAAAGTCATCCAAGACACATTTTCAAAATCTATTTATTTGTGTAGTGTGTGTTTATTTGCTGAGAAAAGTGTTAATATTTGAATAAACAATTTATAGAATATCAATTAATAACTAGATGTGCATTTCCTGAAGGAACTGCAAGAATGCTTGAAAAGAGCTGCAAGTATGTGTGTGTTTGTGTGTTTCTGTGTAGGTGAACAACACCTCCTTAGGTATGTGTCTGTGTGTTTGTGTGGTGTGTGTGTGAGGGAGGGATGTATGTGTTGGGGGGGGGTGGGGTTATTCACATGAACTGTCACTCTGCTATTCTGTCACTCTGTTATTTGCACCCTCTGAACAAATAGTCATAACTCAGGAAATGTTTACTCTATCGCTTAACCGGATAGATGCTGTGAGAAGACCTCTTGAGGATTATTTTCGTGTAATGTTGTGTGTATTGAGAAGAAAATGTCAGAGTTATGACAAGTTAAACACAGAGAAAATCTAAAGAGAAAAAAATTTTCTATTGAGAAATTTACATGGGAGTGCATGGGGCAGTTTTCTGTGCCTAGTACCAAACAAATGCTCATAAATCTAAAGCTAGTTGATAAAATCTTGAAATATTTTGAGGTTTCAGAAAGGACAAGCTTCTCTACCATTTAAAACTGAAATGAAGTTTCTAGGTGAAAGATTAAGGATTTTAAAGCAGATTCCCTGCGTGACAGCTGTGTCTGTGAGGCTGAGTGGCCTGCTGTGACATCATCAACGTCAGTTAGAATTTGAAGTTCTAGAACATTCCGCCATTCAGTCTTATGGGAGGTTTTTCATTTTTAAACTTAATTTTATTAAAAACTACCAATCCGATCGACTCCAAAAACACATAGCACAAGTCACAGCACTGAGACCTTCGAAACACAGTTTGAACTGAGTCTGTGTGTTAAGCAGTTCAGGCTGTATTAATCGCAGAATAGTGTGGATAAAAAATAAGAAGTATGAGACATAACAATAGAGTGCTTTTTCAAGCACTCTAATGATTTTATATATCAATCATCAATCAACCTTTATTTTGACTCGGAAATACATTGAGGGTAACCCTCATTTTCAATGTAGCCGAGCATTTACAAAAATGGCGATTGACATGACAAGGAAAATAATATCTATATTTAATATTATGATGTTGTTGACGAACTGACGTTAAAATGTTCTGTATGTTGCATGCAGTTACACACAGTCACCAGA
This sequence comes from Pygocentrus nattereri, assembly GCF_015220715.1. Lineage (NCBI taxonomy): Eukaryota > Metazoa > Chordata > Actinopteri > Characiformes > Serrasalmidae > Pygocentrus > Pygocentrus nattereri. The sequence continues at coordinate 14,053,027 of NC_051223.1, forward strand.
AGAGGTCCAATTCCCAAAAACCTGAAGGGTGTAGTTCTAATTTTTAAATTTGAAAACAGCCTGAGAATTTTATTTTTGCCTGAAAATGAGCGGTGAGGGAGGTAGGGGTTAGGGAAAGCCTGACAGTGACATACATTGTAATTATCTTATTTTTGATCTGGAATACACACAGATCAAAGATAAGACAAAGACCGTACAAAACAAACAACCAAACAATAAAGATTGTTGAAGATAAAGATGAATGAACAAAAAAAAATGTGGGTTTTCTTTGTTAAATATTATCAATTATCATCAGATTTAACAGTCTGAAATCACTTGAGATGAGTCACCACATGCATTTTTGTGGTGCATTTTTAAATGAACAGTGCAGAAGAGGCTTAGTTTAGAGTTACAATAACCAAGTCTCCATGGGTTGTGTTGTGTCCTGTAGGCATTAAAGGGTCACAACAGTTTGCTTAAAAGTGCTTTACAAACCATTTAGCATATTTCAGGCCACTCTGTGCCTTTGATGAACACATGGTATTTTTTGTTTGTGTTTCTTGCAGAAAAGCTGGAAAAGACTTGCCATCTGGACTTGGCACATTCAGATTATTCTAAGCAACTTTGATATCAGCAAAGTGATTAGTCATGCCTCATATTTGTCTCCCTTCTTTGAAGGGCTGTATAGCTACACCTTGCCATTGATACCTCTACAGGCAGTTTTCCTAGTTCAGATTAAGACTAGAATACAGTATCAGTGGTGATTTTCCTTCTAAAGTTTATTTTTGAATTGTGATCTGTTTATTTCAACAGATTAAAAAAAGATAAAACAGACCAAAAAAGGAGTTTGATACTCAGATAATGCTAACTCTTAGTGTAAATTAAGCTAAAAGTAGTGTACTGCATAGAGACTTCAGGGTTGTATTTTTTCAAATTAGGAATGCATTGAAAATGTTTTTGAGTACTCTCTGATAGAGTCTGAATCATACTGAGGAGCCTGCCTACTAGGTTGTAAATGTGTAAATGAGTGTGTGTACCATGAGCAATGTACCTTCACAGCTAAATCATTAAAATCTAGCTAAATTAAGTGCATTAGTTAACCATGTTACAGTAGTTACATTGATTTGAGTAGTGCTGCAGTGGAGAAAAGAGGTTTTTGATCCACATCAGAAATGTGCCTCTGTAAAGCTGTATGCTTTTCATAGTTTTGGACCTTTTCTGTCCCTTTCAACAATAGTCTCTGTAGCACAGTAACAGCAGGAATCGCATCCAGGGCTAATCTAGAGCCCATTTGTGAAGATGTTTTGTTGGAGTATTGTATTTGGCTGGTAGAGCTGTAGGTGAATGTCCTCTAAGGCCAAACAGACACTGCATTTTTAGAAATGTAGTGACTCACTCTACATTTGAATGGGACATACAGACAAAGCATACAATTTATTTACGTGCACTATACGAAAATGCTCTGTCAATGCTATGTAAAATACAGACAGCTGTTCATGGGCTGACTTTGTACCACACTGTGCATATAAGCCTTACCAGGTGTTGTTGTACATAGTAGGACAATAAACTTTGTAGCCTCTTTTCTTGTTTTGACTTTGGTAGGAATTTGATTTTGCACACCTGCCTTCCCTGTACTTGGGAAGTGGTTGTGATTGTGTTGGTGTGTGTGTTTAAAAATGGACTAAAATAACACCATGTATTCTTGGCAAGACTTTACCAAGAGTGAATGCTTTAAAGTGACCTATGGCTTTGTGTTCAACTGCTGTGCTGTCACACAGTATAAGTGGGTATTGGAATGCTGGTGAATTTTTATGAGTTTGAGTAGCATGGTATCAGACCTATGCCTGATGCTCGTATCCATATTTATGCATCCCTACTCCAAATACATATAGAACTGTTATTCTAGAATCATTGAATAGAGCCTGACCGATAAATCAGTGTTGCCAATATTATCAGCCGATATAAGCCAATTGCAAATAAATCTGCATCAGTGTTAGAACGGCTGATGAATGACAAAACAGAAACAGAGAGATGGAAGACAAGTCTTTTGATGATGTTATGAGTGTTGCTGTTTCATAGTTTGTATATCGAAGGGGTACTCTTCAGCGAGTTGTTTGGATCCCTACGAATCAAAACGCTCAATTATCAACTTGCAAATCATGGCAAGTTGATAATTGTCTTGTGAAATTAGTACTTAAATATAAAAAAAAAATCCCAGTGACTTCTACTTTTAGCCTAAATAAGCCTGGCAAAATTTATGTTAGCCATGCCTGCTTTTGCTGCAGTAATGTGAAAGCCATGTGATACACCAATTTGTCCTACCAAACATGGGCATAGCATTAGTATAATTTTCTGACAGGGTGATTTAGACAAGGCTGAAGTCAGCTTCTTTCTTTGCCAGCTTCTTGTTCATATTTTTTCCATTTCACCTTAAATAGTGCCTTAGTGTCTCAGTGGCCTGAGGTGCCAGAATGTAACTGCTACACTATTTAAGGTGGAATGGAAACACTCAGAGCTGACTTTAGCTTGGGGTAATTTAGACTATCAAAATATCCTACCTATAGTTGTAGAGCACTAACTATAAATATGTGCTTGTAGCACAATCAAAATTAGTCTGCAATGTTAACTAATTAGTCTCTAATTAGTTGACATTGCTTACAGCAGCTTATAACTCATTCTGCCTAAATGAAGCATTGGGAAATATATCTATGACTCACATGTCTGTAGTTACAGTTAGTGCTTTGGAAGTTATTAAACCAGATGGGACACATAAATAAACATAAGCTGAACAAGTATCTACCATGGCTTGGTAGCCAAAGTTATCTAGCTTCTCTTTCAAATATGTAGTATATTAGAGCACATAGCGCATTAATATGCTGTGAGATATTATTCACGTCTCAAAAAGGATTTGTACCAAAATCTTTATGTATTATAATATAAATCTTAATAAAGAATTATAATCTTAATCATATATTGGTTGGGCTGTATTGTTAAGGTAACATTTAACAATGAAATTTTATTTCATTGTTTAAATTTTATGATTTTATGTTTATGGAAGGCCAGTTCCTGAAATTTTGATAGGATGATGGTATCCAAAAAAGCAAAGCGATGTAACTCATTTAAAATTTGCTTTCGCAGCCTCAACTGAGCAAGTTTTGAAATGTTCATCTCAGGGTTTTAGAAACCCTGATGATGTGTTGAGCCAGTGATGCTGTAAAAACAAGAATGTTAGAAAGGCTGTGTTGTGTTTCCAAAATGTACTGTTTGTTGAGGTGCTACAGAACCACTTTTATGTGGTGTTTTGGGGGTTTAGAGGAGGTTATAGGTTTCGTGGATGTTGGAATGGAACATTTTCAACCAGTCAGATCTGATGCTCATCTTAAGCATTGAAGTCACCAGAAAAAACTTTTTTTTTTCTTCATCATCTGAGCAAATCTCTCCTTGTTACATCTGCCTGTCATCATTTCTGTATACAATAAACAGTCTACGCAGTGACATAACAGTGTGACTAGATCTTGGAGTTGGACAGTATTGCTGTTGTATCTCAGAAACAGTAGCTTATAAAACATTCGTACAGCATCATTTTTATTTAGATTTTCTTAGTCAAAGGAAATGTGCTAAACCTGCGTATGTAGTGCTAGTGTTATTATAATATAGGTTAGTTACCGTCAATACCAGCGTGCTTAGTTGGGAGGCAATGGGCGGAGAGCATTCCTACAGTTTAGCGTCAGTATCAACATAGATTTCAAAGTATTGCTTTCTTCCTCTCTGTAAGTTTCCAGCAGCGTAGACGTGGAGTTTTTGAAAGGTAAACAGAAAAATATGCCAGTATCAATATAAGGAATTGATCACTTTGGAGGCATGTGATTCAGCTGCCTCAGGTAATTTAGAACCAGTTCTCAACTGCAACTAGTTCTTGATTCCCATCACCATTTCTTTGTCAATTGTCATTCTTTTCAAAAACCCATTATATCCCAAATAGTTACAAATGGATATACAGCATTGTGGATTGGTACTCTTTGACTATGAAAGTATATATGCATATAGGTCACATTTTTTATGTTTTAAATTTTGTAATATGTTGTTAAACTCAGCAAATGAGTGGCAATTGTGCATTAAAATGTGAAGAAGTGTGTTCTCTGTAGAGGATGTGTGCTTGTCTTTGTTTAGAAAATGTAGCAAAACTCACAAAGTGTAATTTGACCAGATTTGAGTCATCACAGAGAGTTGAGAGTTAATGAGATTCTGACATTGTTTTTAGTCTTAAGATCTTAGAAGAGTGATGTTTTAGTGTGAATAAATGTAATAATGCATTGTGATCTTTAGGGCTGGTGCAAGCAGCATTTTTATAGGCTTTGAAAACTTGCTTTTGTTTCTGAGCAAGTACTTGAATACTCATTCTCACAATACCCTTTAGCATTATGTAAATCTTGTTTAGAATTGGTGACTTCACAAGTTATTTTAATGTTTTATGCTTAAATTGTGTAGATTCACAGCAGTTCATATGTCATAGAAATTAGCTAAACAGGTAAGCTAGCCTGCCTTCTCTGTTTATCCTTGCCTTGTGGCTCAGAACATTCTTAGCTTCTTCACCTGAACGTTACTCATCAGTCAAAATATAGCCAAACTAATGAACATGTACTTGACTTCTTCCCTTTGTTTAAAAGTTGTTTACTATTTAATATCTTTCACTAGTTTCTTAAACAAGTATCTAGCTGTGAGCATTTACTGCCAAAGGTTTTTAGACTTTTTTTAATCACATAATCTGAAACACATCCTGCATTAAAAAGTATTTGATTGACAGGAGGGCCTTGTTGACCGTGAAATGCAAGTGTGAACAGGGTTGAAAGTACGTGTATCTGTTATCGGTGCCATTATATTCCTTATATGTCATTTGTCTTACCTTCATCGCACCAGTGAAATAAAATGTCAAAAGCACTTTGCTTTGCCATGTTATTTTTTTTATACACAGTAATGCAAATACATATTTTGCAACTGAATCTGAATTATGTCTTTAATATTGCACAGTCATGTGGAAAATAAAGTTGTAAGTACACATTTATCATTTTCAAATTTGCATTGAATTTAGAGTGATATTTAGATGCTGGCATGAAAAATAAATGATGGATGTGCAGGCACATTTTATTTTTTAAAAGGCAGTATATTTTTTTCACTAATGAATATCGGTGATCATCATTGGCTCAGCAGCTTTCTGTCTTGGCATCCTTTGAAAATCCCTGGGGGTGTTGTGAACTAGTGTTCAGTGTAGCTATGAATTTGATTTCAGTGTCTCTTAGCAACAGTAAATGTGAAGGACAAATAAGAGCCTTACATTTTTGCATGGTCAGTTTAATAACAGAATATTTTACCCTTGAAGCATAAACAGTGCAGAGCCGAGATGATTCAGCTTGCAGACAGGAGATGAGTTGAAGTGCTAAAACCCTGGAAATGCATAAATATCATTTTGAAATGAGATAAGAGGATCTGGTCATTACCTACCAAGTCTGATGAGTATTTGTGATTGATTGCACCTTTTGTTTCACCCTGGTGTCAGATCAGGTCACTTTGCTTCTTCGTGTTAACAAAAGCTTTATCCATTTCCAGTTACCACGGTTATTATTTTAATTACATTTGTAACCGTAGCTAAGGAAATGTGTTAAGGAATTAAAAATAGGGTATAAAAATGGAGGCAGAGGAAGTAGACTTCAGACATGCTATTTTTACGAGAACCCGAAAAACCACAGAGTTATTATCTACAGATATAGATTTGATTAAGAGCTTTTCTTGCATAAGGAATGGCTTCAGATTCGTAGATATTAATCTCCATTTCATTTGCCTGTGGAAAGCGTGGGGGACATGGAACTTTGTGGTAATGACCAACCTGTTCAGTTAAACATCAACCATAAGCTGACGCCAAATGCCAAGTTATGTTTCAAAGATAACAAACATAGACACACCTATCATCGGGATGCCAATCTGGATTTGTGAGTAACACGTGTTTCTAATTTTGTATGAGGTCGTGCATTCTGCACTCAAAAAGTATAGTGGATGAGTTTGACAGTTGATGTTTTTCTCCATGATGTAAATACCAAACCGTCAGTAACATTCTCTTAGTAGAAATTGTACTGACTTTCTATATAATGCCTGAATGCTTTAACCTTTGCTATCGCTATTACTTTGTTCCATCAGTATAACATGGATTTGTAAAATGGACAAAATAATAACTTGGTGTTGCACCAATACTGGCTCTTAAATGCAGTGTCGTTATCGTTGATGGGGACCGATACCTATGACTGACACCACAAAGCGATTTCACATGCAAACGTGCTGACGAGTGCATGCACACCAGACAGAACTTAACACGTCCAGCGTGTGGGATAAAAGGCAGATGTAAAAAATACATAAGGCAGAATCTTTCACTGCAGTATTTTGTGGGAAAAACACGCTAACAGGAGCCCTTTACCTCAACAGCTCAGCCAGCTTCTTTCAGTAATCTCTCATCTGCCACTATGTGTATACATACAGTCCAAATAACTCCTTGCACTTCGCATTGTGACACATTTCCCTTCAGAAATAGTGCAGCTCTCTTGTTTCTTACAGTATTGTTTACATTTGGTTTTCATGAGAGCCGCATCAAAATGAGTAAGATAACAACTGAAGACTTGTTCTAAGAGCGAGTGTGTTTCTTGTTGAACAGCATCTTCAAAGCCACTATCTCTACCACTACCTCCCAAAGTTCCATTGACAGATTTATTATGTAACACGACTCCTGTGCTATCGTCGTTAGATATAGCTACGCTAACTAGAATCCATTGCTAGCTAACTGTTATTCAGCTAACTTAAAGTAGCTTTCTGCATCACATTTAGCCAAAGCTACAGGCCAAGCACTGCTGACAATGTAATAATATCTCCAACATCAGCTTGGTATGAACAGCTAATGTTAGCTGGCACATTATTCCAGAGACACAGCATGGCTCTCCCGCACCACAAACACCTGTAAAACAGAAATCAAAATGTCACAGCATAACCACAATGTTAAGATACATGTCATTATGAGAGCTAGCTAATGTTACTGCTATGTAGCTGATTTTCCTAGAACTGCTAATGGTATTATGCCATTTGCTGCAAGATAGCATAAACGAAGTCTATCAAATAGACGTTGCATAATAAAATTTTGTTTCCCTTGTATAATGTTACAGAAATTGCTGACACGTTGTCAATGTGTCACAGAGAGCTAATGAGAGCTCCCTTTTTTGAAAATACAGTTACAGTTAACAATGGCTTCTAGTTCTTCTAGCATAGCTTGTTAAATAGACACAAAGTTTGTTAAAATTCATGCTCACCATTTGTTTTGACGGAAGCTAAAATCTGGATGTTGCAGCTCACTGCACTGTGGTAGACTACAATAGCGTTTTCATATCACTTCTGCAGTAATTATGTGGAGCTCAAGTGAGTGTTACCCTTCAGAAAACCAGAAACACGAGCAGCACTAAGAAGAATGCTGAAGCGTCAGTGCAAGGAGGTCATTAATGTTAGACCAGGTTGTGATTTGCTTGGAAGAAACTATTACTAAAGGAGCTATTTGCAACTAACTCACATGACTGGATAACAAAGAGCATTTTAGAGAGACAATCCACTCGTTCAGTCCACAAATGCAAGTAATAACTATATCATGCAAAGTAGAAGTCATTTTTTCAACACAGTCCAGAAATGCTGCTGTCTTCTTCCACAGCTCATTTGACATCTTCATGGACTGAGGCAAAATGTAAAACTGTTCTATGGTCACATGAATCAAAAATTAAAATTCTTTTTGGAAACCACACACGCCGTGTCCTGCGGACTCAAGAGGAGAGGGACCATCCAGCTTGTTATCAGAGTGCAGTTCAGAAGCCTGCACCTTTTGGGGTTGCATTAGTGCCTATGGTGTGGGCAGCTTACACAACAGCATGGCTTCTCAGAAGAAGAGTCCAGGTTCTGAACTGGCCTGTCTTCAGTCTAGACCTTTCACCAGTAGAAAACATTTGGCGTATGAAATGAAAAATCTGACAAAGAAGACCCAGGACTGTTGAGCAGCTACAATTCTGCATCAGTCAAGAATTGGACAACATTCCTCTCCCAAAACTACAGCAACTGGTCTCCTCACTTCCCAGGCATTTACAGACTGTTGTTTTCAAGATCCATTCTTCCATCAAGTTCTACATGAGTTAATATTTTTCATGAAATTGTAAAATCCCTCACTTTCAACATCTCATGTATATTGTGTGTGTGTGTGTGTGTGTGTGTGTGTGAGAGAGAGAGAGAGAGAGAGAGAGAGAGAGAGAGAAATTTGCTAATGTAGTTGTATAAATATCAAGACTTGTATCAGGCTAGTTAGGTCAGATAGAGTTATCGGTATTGGCATGTATTCAATATTTTATGAATCAGGAATTGGTATCTGAAGAGAAAAAGTGATACTGTGAATCTGTACTCTGTGACTTCTGTTATTCGTGTATGTTATTAATTATTTTTCCATTGCTGGATTATGTGAAAGCTTTGATTCAAGGTTGTTCAAGATACTCACAGTGCATAATAATAAAGAAAAAATATGATTCAGATTCCTTTATTGATCCCAGGGGGAAATTACAGTTGCAGCCGCTTATGTAAAAATAAACACTTTACTAATAATTTAAGACAATATAGAGCAATTAACAGTATGTACACAGGATTTAAGTACTTATGAGTATAGTATGGTGGCAGTGATTGTGATAGTAATATGAAACATCAGGTAGAAAGCAGTTACAATTATTTAAATTAAGTTAGTGTCCCTCTGAGTTATTGCACACACAATTGTTATTATTGCACATATGAACAGTTTCGTATTGAGTTTGTGAATCACACACTGAGGGAGGAGTTGTAGAGTTTGATGGCCACAGGTAAGAATAAGTTCCTGTGGCGCTCTGTGGTGCATTTTGGTAGAGTGAGTCTTGAGCTGAATGAGCTCTTGTGTCTCATCACTGTGTCGTAGAGTGGGTGGGAGCCATTGTTCATAATGGCCTTCAGCTTAGACAGCGTCCTCCTCTCCAACACGGTCGTCAGCGAGTCCAGCTCCACACCTACAACATCACCGGGTTTACGGATCAGTTTGCTGAGTCTGTTGGCACCTGCCACCCTCAGCCTGCTTCCCCAGCATGCAACAGCATACACGATACCACTCGCCACCACAGACTCATAGAAGATCCTGAGCATAGTCCGGCAGATGTTGAAGGACCTCAGGCGCCTCAGAAAATAGAGACGACTTTGGCCCTTCCTGTAGAGGGCGTCAGAGTTCTTAGCCCAGTCCAGTTTATTGTGAATAATAATGTGGTATTATTTAGAGTCATTTGCATTCCATATTGTTTTAGTAATATCACTTATCGCAAAAGTCAATATTGTGGTGACAACAAGCAGCATATTGTACAGCCTTATGTGTGAGGTTTTTTAACTTCCATGACGATGTTGTATTTATTTTGCCACCTGTTCTCTTTGTCCACATCTGCAGAAATTTCAGGATTTTCAGTGTGTATCATAGAAAACAGAAAAGGAATTTGCCACAACCTCTCCATCTCCTACGGATCTCCAGGGAGTCCCCCAACTCCTCCCTGAGGAGACATGGAGGCCCAGGGGGAAGCTGGGATCGGGGGGCTGTTGGCCCCAAGCCCTCAGAGTGAGGCGGTGACCCACGAGATGGAGGAACTGTCCCTGCAGCCCAGTCAGAACCTGCCCCCGCTGAATGAGCGCAAGAATGGTGAGTCTACTGTGCACTCATTCCAAGTGCTGCAACTAACAATTATATTTCTATAATTGGATAATGTATCTAATGTATCTAAAGAATATGTCCTCACTATTACCATCTAATTGACATAATGAACACTGATTGGTTTCCTATTGTTGAGCAGAAACTTTGTTCTTGTAATGATCTTGCTCAGACAATAAGATGTGTTTGTAATTCACGTAATGCACTGAATAATTTTTACCTATTACAGCTAAAGAGGCTTTGTTCGGTTGTTATAGCTATTTTTTGTTTGTTTGTTTTATTAGCTAGTATTAATTAGGGTTAACGTACTTATTTGTAACAGTGATAAGATACCAAACTATTTTAAAATGATGACAGTTTTTCCAAATCATGTGCCAAAAAAGAAGGGGAAAATTAGAGCCTGGAACCACTAAGCATGACCGATGTCCTCTAAATTACTGTTATTTTAGCATCAGTTCTCTTTTAAGCGTACGTTTCGCTATCTCACTATGGGTACGCCCCTCTGCGCACTCCTCAGAAGCACTTGTATCAATATGCTAGACCCTATTGGCTGGTAGCCGGGACGTGTCTGTCAGGGAGGAGCCGCTCCTCCTCCGTATTTAAGGGCCGATGGAACGTCACTTGGTTATTCAAAAACCTCTTCTCACTTTACACAGAAGCTTCGACACGACCGCTCTTGGGTACTTAGCTCAACTGTCCACAGCCTGAGCTAACAACTTGGTGGCTGGGTGCTAACTTGCCTGCTTGTGTGGTGGTGTTAACCTCATTCCTTCACCATTAGGAAGAGGCTTGAAGCTAACACGGTTTGGCTGTCTCCAAACAGCAGACCTGCTCACTACATAGTCTCCAAACAAGTAGCGAACTAATCAGTTTGCTAGCCGACTTTCGGCATTGATGGCTACACTCACCTAGCTAAAGTTTTGCAATAAACTTCACCTTGGTACTCACAATAGTGGAAGCACCCACGGGTGCTTCTGTCTCCGAGGTGGAGGAAAGACCTCCTCCACGAGTGTGCCAATGCGGCAATAAGATTTCAGGCACACCCAAACATCACCGATCTCACCTGATTTCTGTGAGCATTGTGCACGCTTCTCCTTCAACAGTCACTGCCGCAGTCTATACCAAGTTCAGTGACTGTGGGTGTGGAAGACTATGAGGTGCCTGCCAGCGTGAGCTGGGGCGATCAACTTGATAAAGCCAAGCCACTAATGGATGACTTCATTGGCCTCACAGCCATACAGCGGATCTCTGCGGTCGTGGACAGTGAGTCTGACTCGCTGGGCAAGTCTGAGGGGCTTTTTTCTGAGGAAGAGGACTGCAATGAGTCCACTTTCATCCTGTCAACACAGACCCAACCGAACGCTGCGAGAGCACACGGCAGCGATGCTGATTCAACACCCTTCAGCGTGGATCAGCAAGACGTGTGCAAATCCTTGCTTCTGTGGCCCAGCGTCCTGGCAAACGCTACCAGCTCCCGTTATGAAAGGAAACTGCTACCCAGAACCAAGCGAACAGCGAGACAACTCCTGCTAGAGTTCCCCAAATGCAAAGAGGAAGTAACCCGCTCCTGGAATAACCCATTCTCTGCCAAAAACTCATTCAGGGAGGGTCAGTGCTAGACTGTGGATATGGAAGGAAGTGATCTCTCTCACTTGCCTCCAGTCGAGTCCGAACTGGCCTTCCACCTGCACCCAGGGCAGAAAACAGTGACTGGTGCCAGCCCTTCTTTCCCTTCCAAATCTGATTGTTTCCAGTCCTCTATGACTGAAAAATCTTATTGTTTGGTATGAGCCGTCAGAGCCCTCAATGCCTCATCCAAACTCATGGCATACCAGGCTGAGCTGCAGGAGGAGATAACGTCCAAACCAGACTCAAGCCGCTGGGATGAGATCTGCGTTGTGACGGACCGTTGCTTTCGACTATACAGATGTGCTGTCCAAGCCTCCGGCAGAGCAATGGGGGTATCGTGGTACAGGAGAGGGCCCAGTGGCTCAAACTTTCTAGCCTTTCTCTCACAAGGAGAAGGTTAAGCTTCTGGATGTTCCAGTGGACCCCAATGGCCTCTTTGGTTCCGCTGTCGCTGCCATGCAACAGTGCTGCAAAGAGAAGAAAAGGGAAGGTGAAGCTTTGCAGATATGTCTCCCCAGGAAGACACAAGACACACATGACTCCATCTGCTGTTCCTCGCCAGACCTTTGCACTGGCAGTAGCCCACCCACCTCCTGTCTTCAGGATCCATAAGTACCCCATGACACAAATGGGACCTCCTGCACAGCCCCTTCTACCTCAACGCAGAGGAGTCAGCCAACCCAGGCCTCCACTCAGGATTGGAAGAAAAAGCACCGTGCTACCTAGTGCACAGCTGTGGGTAGGGAGCAGCCAGGATGGCCAGACACTGGTTTCTCCATCCCCGCCAAGAGTGGCAGTTCAGGCGTGCAGAGCCCCTCTTGGTGTTCAGTTCGCACAGCCTGGCAAAGAAAATGAGAAGGAATGTTCAGGTGGATGTTCTTTTAATGCCACCAAGATTCAAAAGCACACACCAGTGTTCTTTAATAAATGTGTTCCCCACAGCGTGTCCAGACTTGCAGCCGAGGGCCATCACATATGTTACAGACACATGCAGTGTTAAACAGTGCTCATACCATGTTGCAAAACCTTCCAGACACAACAAAAATATGGCTGCCCACAAAAAAGGTCACATGAGCACCTAGATGGTGCAGACCTGTATTTCATGCCAAGGCTTACACCAGCAGATGGCACACACTATCGGTGTCAGTGGAGCGCCCCTTAACGCCATTCACTGTACAGAGAAATGCATGGCGCGCATGCCTGACCTCAAAATTGGTGTGGAGAACGATAGACAAGGGCTACAGACTCCAATTTGCCATCACTCCACCGCAATTCAGACGAATATTGTTCTCAAATGCCCTGGGCGATCAGTTTGTGTTCTTAAAGAGGAAATATCTTTGATGAGAAAAGGAGCAATAAGAATTGTGCCTCCTGAAGAGAGCATGTACGGCTGCTACTCGAGGTACTTTCTGGTCCCAAAGAAGGGAGGGGTTTAAGACCGATTCTGGATCTGCGTGCTCTAAACAGGCATCTCAGAAAGTTTAAGTTCAGGATGCTGACACACACATCCCTGTTGTGTTTTGTAAGACAAGGCAATTGGTTCACCTCAGTCGATCTACAGGACGTGTATTTTCACATCCCTCACAGAAAGTTTCTGAGATTTGCCTTTCATGGCGTGACGTATGAACATCTTGTTCTTGCGTTTGGGCTTTCACTGAGCCTCCAGGTGTTCGTAAAATGTACCGAAGCAGCCCTTGCGCCACTCAGGAGGAAGGGCATTCATCTGGCCACATATATAGACGACTGGCTTTTAGCTGCCCAGTCAGAGACTGGGCTTTCGGGTGAATATCACCAAGAGCGTTTTAACTCCCCCTCAGACCATCTCTTTCATAGCGTTGACCCTGGACTCAGTTTCATTCAGGGCACAACTATCTTTGGAGAGGATGAGAGTTTCGGTTTCAGTAGACTGTGCTTTGGCGCTGCACCAGTGGAGATAGTTGGCTTTTCTAACAAGGGGGTTTCATTGGGCACCATCCTGGCCAGGAAGCTGGTCACATAGGATGCATTCCTCTAAGGTTGGGGGGCCACCCACGAGTGCAGATCAGTGAATGTAGTGTGGGACCCACACTTATGGTCGGCCCCCATAAAATTACTTGGAACTATTGGCAGTTTTCCTGGCTCTAAAACAATTTCTCCCTAACCTAGCTGGCCATCATGTTCTTGTCTGAACTGACAATATCACGGTGGTGGCTTACGTAAACCGACAGGGAGGCCTGCGATCTCGGCAGTTGCACACGTTGGCACACAGACATTGTTTGGAGTGGAGTGCACTGTCTCTGAAGCCAGGTGTTTTGAATTGATGGGGGGGCGGATCTGCTGTTGAGGGGCAATCCTCGCTGTGGGGAATGGCAGCTACACAGAAGTGTAGTATATCGGATCTGGGACCGCTTCAGGAAGGCCACCAGAGAAAATGCTCAGTGCCCGTCGTTCTTCATCATTATTCTGCTGTCTGGCAGAAGGTACCGAAGCATCCATGCCACCACTGCAAGACTCTGCAACTTCTTTATTCCTCAAGCAATTAGGTTTTTAAGCTCATAAGGACTGAGGACTGAGCTAACCCCCCACAGTGCCACACTGACTGCGTGACTCACAGATCACAGCATGTTAATATATCTGCACCTTATTCCACTACCTCATGTCCAGAATGAGTGCTGTGTCAGTGCTGCACTGTCCTGTCTGTTTACTCTGTCTAATGTCTGTTTATTTTATTTATTGTTTCTAGTTTCATTTTTTGTTTGCACACGATGTCTGCATGTTTGCACTTTGTACTTTTTGTTCCATGTTGCATCGTATTGTTCCTGGAGGAACATAATTTCACTCCACTGTGTACTTGATGGAATGACAATAAAAGCCTCTTGACTGTTGACTCTCTGAACGACCAGAATGCGCTGATGGGGGTGGATGCACTTGCACAACTGTGGCCACGCGTCCTCCTATATGCATTTCCGCCATTGGTGCTGATGCCACGAACCCTGACCAGGGTGAGATAAGAAGGGCTGTCACTCATTCAGATAGCCCCAAACTCTCCAGAGAAGCAGTGGGTGGCAAAAATATTCCAGTTGCTGCGTGGACAACCCTAGCCCCTCCCACTGCGCAGAGATCTCCTATCACAAGTGTAAGGGAAAAATTTTTGCCCTCATCCAGAGCATCTAGCTCTTTGGGCTTGAGCCGTGAAAGGTCCAACTTACTGCCATAGGTTTGCCCGATAACGTATAGCAACAATTCAGAGTGCCAGGGCCTCATCTACTTGAATCCTTCATGGGCAGTAACTGGTGAGTTATTGAGGAGTGGTGTGCAACCCCCCCCAACTTTATCAATGAAGACAGCCCTTTTATTGGCGCTAACATCAGCAAAACAGGTCAGTGAAATCCATGCGTTTTTGGTGCACCCAACCTGCACTCAGTTTGCACCAGGGGATCTGGATGTTGGGTTGAAACCCCACCCTGCCCTTATCCCTAAAATGTTGCGTCGTCAGCATCGTTTTCCCATCTTGTGCTGAAGGCTTTTTACCCCCCACCATTTGCCTCTCTTGAGCAGCGACGGTTACACATGCTGTGTCCGGTGTGCGCGTGCTGCGCATTTATCTGAACAGGACTGAGGAGTTTAGAAAAACTGATCAACTATTCGTATCCTGGGCAAGACCTCACCTTTTGGAAGCCCATTGCTAAACAGCACCTGTCCCACTGAATAGTGGGGGGATATAGCTCTAGGTTACTCCAGCAAAGGCATGCAGCCTTCTGCTGGATTGAGGGCACATTCCACAAGGAGAGCAACATCCTGTACCCTGTTTCAGGGCGTTTCTATTCAGGAGTTTTGAGCTGCAGCCATCTGGGTTTCTCCTCATACCTTTACTAGGTTTAACAGGCTAGATTTCACTGCGCCTACCTTGGCGCATACTTTGCTTAGTGTATGACCCACCGGCCAGGAAATGGTTCTTCTCTGCCGGAGCAGATTTACATGGCTTGAGGCCATTTTTCAAAGTGAGCTTGTCTGGCAATACAGGAGTCGGCATATCCCATTAGGTTACAAACATAACCCCGGTTCTTTGATAGCATGAGTGAGGTATCTCAACAGACCACCCTCCTTGCGTAAAGGGAGGAAGAGGTATTCTGATTTTGAATAACCAAGTGACGTTGCATCAGCCCTTAAATACAGAGGAGGGGTGGCTTCTCCCTGATGCACACGTCCCAGCTGCCAGCCAGTAGGGGCTGGCATATTGATACAAGTGCTTCTGAGGAGTACGTAGAGAGGCGTACCCATAGTAAGACACCTCACTCGGCAGAGAACTGGGCTTACTTTTGTGATCTAAAGTTAGCTGGAACTAGCCTGTGCTGTGGTATGATATGATGCACCTGCTGTATAAGCTATAGCTAACTTACAGGTTTGATTTGGACTAAATGGTGCTCTGAAACAAGTGTTGTTTATCATTCTAGCCAACAATACTAATACTAACAAACCCATCTCTCCTAGTTAGCAGCACTGTTTAACATTTTAGCTGTTGTTGGCTTGAACAGTAAGTGCACTGTGTTCACTTATTTAGTGGCCATGTAAGCAAACTTAACTTTCTGATTATTTTAGATTTTAAAATAACACATGACAAGATGGCACAAAAGTGACACAAATGTATTTACATCACTTGGGACACTTTTACGCCCCCGCTGGGCATGCCATAATACTGTATATACCGTGGTAATGTCTTGAGATAAAGGTATAAAACAAGTGGATACCACCCAATCCTAATGTTAAATCTAGCTTTTTCTAAATCATGGTAATATGCAGTGAAAAAAATCTTCAGCTTAGAAAATGTAGACATGAAAATAAGAGAAACAGCAATGAGCATTGTTCTCAAAAAATAAACACAATTTTACAGTGATTTTCATTATAGTTGATATAGGTCAAATCAGTTGATTAGTTGGATTAGCCAGGCTTTCTTTTTGTTGTTGATTTATTTGTTTAATGAATTATTCTCTGCCTCTCCTTGGATCACCACCTTATCGTGGTGGAGGGGTTTGCGTGCTTGAATGATCTTAGGAGCTATGTTGTCTGGAGCAAAAGCTCCTGGTAGGGTCTCCCATGGCAAACTGGTCCTAGGTGACAGGTCAGACAAAGTGTGATCCATAATAACCCCTATGAAGACAGAAAAACAGGACTTGTGTACCCTGCCCAGAACAGGGTTACCGGGGCCCCACCCTGGAGCCAGGCCTGGGGGAGGGGCTCGCCAGCGAGCGTCTGGTGGCCGGGCATTTACTCATGGTGCCCGGCCGGGCCCAGCCCGAAGGAGTTACATGAGTCCCCCCTCCCATCGACCCACCACCAATGGGAGGGGCAGTAGTAGGGGTTCGGTGCGTTGTGGATCGGGCAGTGTCCGAAGGCGTGGGCCTTGGTGTTCTGATCCTCGGTTGCTGAAACTGGCTTTTGGAACTTGTAACGTTACCTCACTGGCGGGGAAGGAGCCTGAGTTGGTGCGCGAGGTTGAGAGATACCAGCTAGATATAGTCGGGCTCACCTCAACACACAGCTTGGGCTCTGGGTCCAATCTCCTTGAGAGGGGCTGGACTTTATTCTTTTCTGGAGTTGCCCATGGTGAGAGGCGGCGGGCAGGTGTGGGCTTTCTCATAGCCCCTCGACTCGGTGCCTGTATGTTGGGGTTTTCTCCGGTGGACGAGAGGGTAGCTTCCCTACGCCTTCGGGTTGGGGAACGGGTCCTGACTGTTGTCTGTGCTTATGCACCGAACAGCAGTTCAGAGTACCCAGCCTTCTTAGAGTCCTTGGGAAGGGTGCTTGAAAGTGCTCCTCCTGGAGACTCTATTGTCCTACTGGGGGACTTCAACGCTCACGTGGGCAATGACAGTGAGACCTGGAGGGGTGTGATTGGGAGGAATGGCCTCTCTGATCTGAACCCGAGTGGTGTTCAGTTTTTGGACTTCTGTGCAAACCACAGTTTGTCCATCACGAACACCATGTTTGAACACAAGGATGTCCATAAGTGCACATGGCACCAGGACACCCTAGACCGCAGTTCAATGATTGACTTTGTAGTCGTGTCATCGGACTTGCGGCCATGTGTTTTGGACACTCGGGTAAAGAGAGGAGCTGAGCTGTCAACTGATCACCACCTGGTGGTGAGTTGGATCAGGTGGTGGGGGAAGATGCCGGTCAGACCAGGCAAGCCCAAACGCATAGTGAGGGTTTGCTGGGAACGTCTAGCAGAAGAACCTGTCAGATTGATCTTCAACTCACACCTCCGTCAGAACTTTGACCAGATATCGGGGGAGGTGGGGGACATTGACTCAGAATGGGCCATGTTCCGTTCCTCCATTGCTGAAGCGGCTGACTGTAGCTGTGGCCGTAAGGTAGTTGGTGCCTGTCGGGGCGGTAATCCTCGAACCCGGTGGTGGACACCCCAGGTGAGAGATGCCGTCAAGCTGAAGAAGGAGTCCTACCAGGCATGGTTGGCCTGTGGGACACCAGAGGCAGCTGGCAGGTATCGACAGGCCAAGCGATCTGCGGCTTCAGTTGTTGCCAAGGCAAAAACCCGTGTATGGGAGGAGTTTGGTGAGGCCTTGGAAACTGACTTTAAGTCGGCTCCGAAAAGATTCTGGCAAACCGTCAGGCGACTCAGAAGGGGAAAGCAGTGTGCCACTAGCACTGTATATAGTGGAGATGGTGTGCTGCTGACTTCGACTGAAGACGTCATTGGGCGGTGGAAGGAATACTTTGAGGACCTTCTCAATCCCACCGACACGTTCTCCAGTGAGGAGGCTGAGTCTGGGGACATGGGAATAGGCTTGTCCATTACTGAGGCCGAAGTCGCTAAGGTAGTTAAGAAGCTCCTTGGTGGCAAGGCTCCAGGGGTGGATGAGATCCGCCCTGAGTTCCTCAAGGCTCTGGATGTTGTGGGGCTGTCTTGGCTGACACGTCTTTTCAACATTGCGTGGACATCGGGGGCGGTGCCACTGGCTTGGCAGACTGGGGTGGTGGTGCCTCTTTTTAAAAAAGGGGACCGGAGGGTGTGTTCCAACTACAGGGGAATCACACTCCTCAGCCTCCCTGGCAAGGTCTATGCAGGGGTACTGGAGAAGAGAGTCCGGCTTATAGTCGAACCTCGGATCCAGGAGGAACAGTGCGGGTTCTGCCCTGGTCGTGGAACACTGGACCAACTCTTCACCCTCTCCAGGATTCTGGAGGGTTCATGGGAGTTTGCCCAACCAGTCCACATGTGCTTTGTGGATCTGGAGAAGGCATTCGACTGTGTTCCCCGGGGTATTCTGTGGGAGGTGCTTCGGGAGTACGGGGTACATGGCTCTTTGCTACGAGCCATTCAGGCCCTGTACAAACAAAGCTGGAGTTTGGTTCGCATAGCCGGCAGTAAGTCAGACTCGTTCCCAGTGAGAGTTGGACTCCGTCAGGGCTGCCCTTTGTCACCGATTCTATTCATAATTTTTATGGATAGAATTTCTAGGCGCAGTCAAGGGATGGAGGGTGTCCGGTTTGGTGACCTCAGGGTCACATCACTGCTGTTTGCAGATGATGTGGTCCTATTGGGGACATCAGGCCGCGACCTTCAGCTTTTGCTGGATCGGTTTGCAGCCGAGTGTGAAGCGGCTGGGATGAGAATCAGTACCTCTAAATCCGAGACCATGGTTCTCAGGCAGAAAAGGGTGGAGAGCCCTCTCTGGGTCGGGGATAGGCTCTTGCCTCAAGTGGAGGAGTTCAAGTATCTCGGGGTCTTGTTCACGAGTGATGGTACAAGGGAGCGGGAGATTGACAGGCGGATTGGTGCTGGGTCAGCAGTGATGCGGGCTCTTTACCGGTCTGTTGTGGTAAAGAAAGAGCTGAGCCATAAGGCAAGGCTCTCGATTTACCGGTCGATCTACGTTCCCACCCTCACCTATGGTCATGAGCTTTGGGTAATGACCGAAAGAATAAGATCGCGAATACAAGCGGCCGAAATGAGTTTCCTCCGCAGGGTGTCTGGACTCTCCCTTAGAGATAGGGTGAGAAGTTCAGTCATCCGGGAAGGACTCGGAGTAGAGCCGCTGCTTCTTCACGTCGAGAGGAGCCAGCTGAGGTGGTTCGGGCATCTGGTTAGGATGCCTCCTGGACGCCTCCCTCGGGAGGTGTCACAGGCGAGTCCACCTGGGAGGAGACCCCGAGGAAGACCCAGGACACGCTGGCGCGACTATATCGCCCAGCTGGCCTGGGAGCGCCTCGGAATCCCCCTTGGAGAGCTGGTGGAAGTGGCTGGGGAAAGGGAGGTCTGGGCTTCATTGCTTAGGATGCTGCCCCCGCGACCCGAACCCCGGACAAGCGGAAGATAATGGATGGATGGATGGATGGATTATTCTCTGATACAGGGACTGTGTAAACCAAAACACAGATAATATTTACCATCAACAGCAGATTTGACGTTTCCTGAATACTATTTGGCACCTTGTCATCTTTTGGCATCTTTTGACACTTAGCCCAAAGCAACCACTGGAGAATCCCTCACCATCCCTTAAAATATGAGGATTCCACAGAGCTCACATTACTTTGGTATATACTTTGAGCCTGGAATCTTGACTGGCATGTGAAAAGTTGCAGAACATTGCAGAACCACATGCAGAAGCTCCCAGTTCTTTGTGGTTGTTCTAAGGTCAATGCGTGAATGGTCATGAGGTCTATTGAGGCCACTCTGTCAGTGGAAGTATTTGCCAGTCAATCATTTGGTGTCTCCTATAGTCACATGGGCTGTTTCACAGTATTATAGGCTCAGTTACCTTTTACCTTTTATTTAGTTCAAGCTAGGGCTGCACAGGTTGGGGGGGGGGGGTGTTGTCAGTATGATCTGTGAGGAACTCGACTTAGCCTTTGAGCTCACTGGGAACTATCAAGAGCGTTCAGAAATCAGCAGCACTACTGATATCAGCATGGCCTGTCTGGAAGTGGAGCACCATTCGGTCTGTAGGAATACTTCAAGTTCAGGTGCTATCCTTTATACCTTATGATATGGATATAATCAGAAACTTTTCTGTAAAAAATGTCATAACTATTAATTGCTTGTTTTATTCAGTTGTCTTAGTGAGTCGGTAAAAGGTAAACTGTTTTTTGTTAAGGTAAGCCTTGACAATATTCATTTTTATTATTTTATTATTTATTTTTAAATATACCAATACATTATTTTAAATAAAAATTTTTACCATAAGACGGGTGATCTCATAAATACTCCATACAAACTAGCAAGATTCATCAAGTGTGGTAGTTAAGAGGCATTGACAGTAGTAGCCATTTTGGTAGATGATATAGTATATGGATAATATGTAATGTACAGTATCTCACAAAAGTGAATACACCACTCACATTTCTGCAATTATTTCATTATATCCTTCATTGGGAGAGCAGTATAGAAATGAAACTTGGATATAACTTAAAGTAGTCATTGTGCCGCTTGCATAGCAGTATAGCTTTACTGTCTTCTGAAAATAACTAGACATACAACCTGTTATGACCCTCAGTCGTAAT
Organism: Pygocentrus nattereri; assembly: GCF_015220715.1. NCBI lineage: Eukaryota > Metazoa > Chordata > Actinopteri > Characiformes > Serrasalmidae > Pygocentrus > Pygocentrus nattereri. The sequence goes on from NC_051223.1 coordinate 14,073,911, forward strand.
TGCCCTTCTTTGTGTTTGTTCTGTTTGTAGCCATTTTGTGTGCTTTTTCCATTGTTTTCTGCAGATGCATAATTGGCCACATGGAGGCTCCTGACAGTATAAGAGGTCGCTGAGCCACCATCTTGATAGACGTTTAGGGCATTTTTCCCCTCTGACTTGACCTGGAAGAACACCTGTCCAGACCAGCCCGTCATTCTTCACTTCTACCTGCTTTGCTTTCCTGCTATTGTTACAACTGTGACTGATTACGCATTGGAAGCTGGGTGAAAGTAGGGGACAGGTGCCGTGTTGTGTTGGTTACCTTTTCTCCTGTTTAAGGTAGGGAGTTAGGGTAGCCTGTATGCCTTTTGGTTTCTTCTGTTTGTAGTTTAGTAAGTTGGGAATCATTAATTGTTTTGTTTGTTATTTTGGCTAATGCTTGTCCCTGAAGCCATCAACCCAGCTTGTTTGAGCTTTTGAGGAAAATAAACCTGTCATTTTCTTGTTTAAATGGAGTCTGGTGTCTGGTCTGGCAGCTCGGGAGAGAGCCCACTCTCATTCTCTGTTACGGCCTGACCCTAGACCGGGTCATAACACAGCCATTAATGTCTTAATAGCTGGCATCACAAGTGAGTACACCTCATAGTGAACATGTCCAAATTGTGCTCAAAGTGTCATTATTTTGTATGACCACCATTATTATCTAGCACCACCTTAACCCTCTTTGGCATGGAATTCACTAGAGCTGCACAGGTTGCTACCGGAATCCTCTTACACTCCTCTGTGATGACATCACGGAGCTGGTGGATGTTAGGCACCTTGCACTCCTCCTCCTTCTGCTTGAGGATGCCCCATAGGTGCTCAATTGAGTTTAGGTCTGGAGACATACTTGGCCAGTCCATCACCTTTACCTTCAGCAAGGCAGTTGTCCTCTTGGAGGTGTGTTTGGGGTTGTTATCAAGAAAACTGCCATGCGGCACAGTTTCCGAAGGGAGGGGATCATGCTCTGCTTCAGAATGTCACAGTACATGGTGGACTTCATGTTTCCCTCAGTGAACCGCAGGTCTCCAGTGCCAGCAGCACTTGTGCAATTCCAGACCATGATGCTACGACCACCATGCTTGACTGTAGGCAAGAGACAGTTGTCTTGGTACTCCTCACCAGGGCGCAACCACACATCACCATCTGAGCCAAACAAGTTCTTGGTCTTGTCAGACCATAAGACATGGTTCCAGTAATCCATGTTCTTAGACTGCTTGTCTTCAGCAAACTGTTTGTGGGCTTTCTTGTGTGTCAGCTTTAGAAGATGCTTCCTTCCGGGGCGACGGCCATGCAGACTGAGTTGATGCACTTTGCGGCGTAAGGTCTGAGCACTGACAGACTGACCTCCCTCTTTTTCAACCCCTGCTGCAATGCTGGCAGCACTTGTGCGTCTATTTCTTGAAGCCAACCTCTGGGTATGATTCTGAACACATGGCCTAAAACCGCTGTTTGGCCTTGGCCACCATGCTATTGCTCAGTTTCAGGGTGTTCACAGTCTTCTTATAGCCTAGGCCATTTTTGTGGAGATCAACAATTCAATTTCTTACATCCTCAGAGAGGTTTTTTTTACCATGAGGTGCCATGTTGAAAATCCAGTGACCAGTATGAGAGAATTGTACCCAAACACCAAATTTAACAGCTCTCCTCCCCTTTCACACTTGGAACCTTGTAGCTCTTAACTAGTCACATGACACCAGGGAGGGACAACAACACAAATCAACACAATTTGGACATGTTCACTGAGGTGTACTCACTTATGTTGCCAGCTATTTAGACATTAATGGCTGTGTGTTGAGTTATTTTCAGAGGACAGTAAATCTATACTGCAATACAAGCTGTGCACTGACTACTTTTAAGTTATATCCAAGTTTCATTTCTATATTGTTGTCCAAGAAAAAGATATAATGAAATATTTGCAGAAATGTGAGGGGTGTACTCACTTTTGTGAGATACTGTATAGTGTCACAGTACAATATTTGAATATAGAATGTTACTACTACTATAGCCAAACCCATTTAACTACCATATTTGTCAAAGTTCTTTTTTTTTGTGGGGGTGTTTTTGTTGAGGTTGACGGTCTTATGATGTCAGAATTAATGCACAGCAGTGTTAGCTGGCATATAGCATTGTTCGCAATTCGACTCCTTAACAAACTTGATTGTCAGAGGATCCAATGGCATTTTGAGTAAAAATGAATAAAATATATCGTCTTAGGTACATTTTCGTTTACAGCATGAAGTGCCCATTTGAAAAGCAACCACAATTTTTATATTTTTCAATGTTTAATATTGCATTAAATTTGACATGCAAACAAATTCTTTCACACCATGGACATGCAATTAAGTGTCTATAATACTAGTCACTGTCTCTTATAGTCACGTTGCAAAAATAATGTTTCTAGTCTTGCTATCACAGTAATAACATCACCACACCACCCAAACATATACAAGCTACAGTATAATATTAGATTTTATTATGCGCTTTTGCTGTATTTACAGACAGATTCTGGTTTTGCGACAACTGTGGGTATTTTTTTCAAGAACAGACATCACTCTTTGATCAATGGTGCTCATATGGCTTTTGTGTGAACTTAGAGCAGACAAGACCATCTTGTAGACCTTAAAAACTGGGTTCCTCATGTCTTCTCTGAGCAGGCCACTGAGTCACTGGGGCAGCCGTGTGGGAAACTGAGTTGAGTATCTATAGCTGAAGTCAACCCTTGCTCACTAGTAAGAGCTGCTGCAGAGATGTTTATTATTGTCGGCTGTGGGTTTCAGATCACTAAGAGACAGTGACTGCTGTTCTCTCTGTGTGTGTGTGTGTGTGTGTGTGTGTGTGTGTGTGAGAAGCCTGAGACATATGTGATATTGTCAGCTGTGTTTTTTTCCAGTGAGATCTGAGTAATACTCTGAGTAATACTCTGTCCCATGCATTAACACAGTGATGAAGTGTCAAGTCATCTTTTACACACATGTTTAGTCATTGCTGTGAACAGGTCAGCAATGTGAGAAATTTCTTGCTGTAGCCTACAGTAAAATCCACATAATTTTTACTGTAGATATTAATCTTTGTTTATTTTGTATTTTTATTTTATATTTGTAATGTTAATGATCTTTCCATTAGTCCAGTCTTTAAATATCTCCTCAGTTTTAGTCGCCTCAGTCGGGCTAATTAAGGGTTAACTGGCCAAGGAGCCACCAAATTTTTTAGTCAGTCATCTGAATGACTTAATCAGATGTTTTAGGGTGTACTCACACGAAGCAGTCCGTATTGGACCAAGCATGTTTGGCCATCAAAGTACACTTTATTTGACTAGTGTAATTGGTCCATACCATTGAGCTTCCATGCCAAGGCATTCTTAAAGAAATGAGTTTGCATGCGGTTCAGTTAGAGTCAGGCATAGTAGGCATCTAGTGTGATTGCTAATCAAACCTGAGCACAGAACTCAAACATGATGTCAGTGATGGGACTGTCGCACTTTACAGTTTATTTGAGAATATTTGGTTTACTAAAGGGTCATGTTCTTACCTTCTTCAACAATGAGTGCATCCTGATGACATTTGCATGCTCGGGCCCAGAATGCTAAGTGTACTTGTGAGTGGGGAGGGTACAATCATGCTCAGGCATAGTGTGAGTACACCCTTAGTCAGTCTTTCTGATATCATCAAGTTTTTAAGCATTGTTACTGGTTTAATCAAGTATTTTAGGTTGTTTTTCTTAGCGATGATACTGGAATGCTACCAGATATCCATTCAGCATTTGGTACTGTATCTGTTTGAATTAGAGAAGAAAAAGTGGTGTCATACTGTATTTAGTCTTCCTGTTTTATTTAGTCTAACTGGTTTAATCAGATGTTGTAGACAGGCTTTCTGTTTTACTTAATGTTTTTTCATAGGGATTTTCAATGGGGGGGGGGCATTGCTGAAATCTGCAGAAATTTATAATGCTTCCAGATGAATTGCAGACAGTAAAATTTGCTGATTACCACTATGTAAATAAAGTTGTTCCATTTAAGTTGTTGACCCAATACTCAAAATGATCATAGTTGTCTAAACTCACAACCAGACAACTGCTTGAACAAAGTTTTTTTTTTTTTTTTTATAATTAGTGATTTTAATCAATCAAGAATTAAGCCTGGTATATGGTGACACTAGAATATTTTCCAGAAAAGAGCATCAAAAAGTTCTCCTAAATCACTTGTTTTTCTTACTGGGCAGATGTGCTCGTTATTGAATGGTGCACTTATGTAATGCTTGTATTAGGAAGGGAAGTGTGTGGGATTTCTTTGTTAGGTTGATTTTCCCTCCATGTTTGTGTATATGTGTGTGAATGCAAGAGTGAGTCCAGGTGGAACAATTGATATCCTGTCTCATTGTGTGAGTGTATGGTGTAGATAGGGCTATGTTAGTAGCTGGCTGTTGAGATTGACCTCCTGTTTTTCTTTCCAACAGTCCTTCAGTTGCGGCTGCAGCAGAGGCGCACTCGCGAGCAGCTTGTTGACCAGGGCATCATGCCACGTGAGTACAGCCATTTAACTAGTACTGGACGTTACTAATAAAATTCATTACACTTTTAAAATTAATGTTCCTAAATGGTTCTGTGGTTCTAGGAATAACGTTTAGTTGTTACAGAGTCTTTACATTATGTGGAGTTTCTTTTAAAAGTTTCTTCACATTCTGATTTACACATGCTTTTATTGAAGCTGTCCAAAGTTTCTAAAGGGAACCAAAGTGGTTCTTCTGAATAATTGCTCTAAAAAAAGTTTCATTTTTAAGCGTATTGCAGTCTGGGGTGGTAAGAGTACTGAAAATTCCTACTTACGTAAAAGCACTGTTACTCTAGTGATAAAAGAAAATACTCAAGTTAGAATTAATAAAGCAGTTCATTGGAAATCTACTTGAGTAATTGAGTTACTTATTTGTATATCCATTATCTAAAAATATTTCTGAGTTGACTTGGCTGTAATCTGTACAAACAAACTAAAGCAAACATATTACACAAAAGAAAACAAAAAACTTGAGTATTGAGACTCATCACAATATTCTCTGCTAGTGCACATTTGCACATCTGAACTGTGTAATGTGTAAGGAACAAACTTTACATAAATCTACATGCATTTCATGACTAAATGATTATGTAGTGCATTCTAATTAAACCATTTCCATCAAAATAGTTTAAAATCCCTGAAAAGTTGTTCATAGTTTGTTATGGTTAATCTTTCTTTTTTGTTCAGAAACCCAGATCACTTGATTAAGAGTTAAGAATAAAATTTGATAACCTTTGCCTACTCATACACATCAGAAATGTGTTTTTAATTTATTTGCAGTTAAAGTTAAATGCTACATAACCTCTCACACAGTTAAATGCGCAAACTGCAAGGCAGAGAGAAAAAAAAGGAACAAGAGAGAGCTGGAGGGATAGAGAAGAGGCTACATGCTGTGATGAACTGATAAAAGTCTGATGCTCTGATTGTTAGATGAGGTATTTTTATAAATGTATTTTTGCAAATGTGTTTTTAAATAAGTGACAGTCTATTCATGCCACCTTACGGTCTGAATGGATCTGTAGCTGTCAAGAAGACAAAACTGAGGAAATAGACAAAAAGAAGAAAATTTGCAAATCAGATGAAGCTACTGGTGCTCTCATAACAATGGACTGGTCACTCCAGGGCCCAGATCTCATCATTCAGTGTGCTTGGGATTGCTTGTATTGTGAGAAGCTGAAAATACAACTAACCCTTTAAGACCAACCTTATGAGGTATGGAAAAATATTCCTGCAGATTTCTTAAAAAAATAAAAACTGGTAATCCATATTTTGTCTGAAATCCAATCCAATGAAAGTATATTTTATCATTCAGTCCTATCATACTACGTGTTAAGCTGAGTTTGGCATGCAGTCTTTTATAAAGCTCTGAGCAGCTCATTTTATTGTTACTCCTAATCACTCTCACGACCACCCTGGAAAGGCTGAAATGTAGAGCACTTAGAGCCACAGAATACACACTCTTTTCTGTTCTGTGCCCTAGTTACTGATGATAAATGTACAGCTTTTTGATTGATGAGATTCTATCACTCACTTTAGCTTGAAAGTTCACAGCAGATTAAGACTAGGCCTAGTAGTGAATGGCTTGCTATGTACAGAGGTGCAATAGCCCTGCTAGATCTATCCCATTTGTGCTGTGTGTGTAGTCATACCAGAGAGACTGTGAGAGATAAAAGAGTGTAGTATGTGTTTGAAGTGTGTGAGACAGAGGCTGTGTGTGTCACATTGTGTCTGTTGTGTGCAGCCCTCAAGAGCCCTGCGGCGTTTCATGAGCAGATCCGGAGCCTGGAGAGAGCCAGGGTAAGAGCAAGGAACCTTTTTCCTCCCCTAATACCACTTAAATCTTGTAGGGATCTCAGGGTTTCAGCATAATGATACGATTCATATGAAGTACTCACATCTTTAAGTAGCCGGAGCCCCAATAAATATGTTTTCAATTTAGAAAATGCTCTCTTTCCTTTTTTAGTACTAAACCATATATTTTCTGCTATTTGCAATGTACTGGATTTTCTTTTGTTTTTAAATGTGCTATGGTGTGATATTATAGGAGAGTTAAAGGAATGGTTTAGCAAAAATAAAAAACAAATTTCCACTTACTGTAGATATAGTCTTATCAGCCAAGACCTGCTTGAAGTTCAAATTTTGTCTCTTTAGTTTAGAATGGTGAGTCACAAGGCTAATCTTGTCTTAACATTGCAGCAAACATGAAACTAAGAAGTCACCTAAATAGCCCATATTGTTCCCATACAAACACATCAAAGGAATTTCTTTCGGCCCGCTCAAAGCACATCCAGGTCTTATTAAGGTCACATAGACATGTCAATTTGTTTGTTTATTGTGTCTTAAATTGCAATGACTGTTTGACCTTAATTAACCTATTTGCATTTTGAGCAAGTTAAGAGAATTTTCGATGATGTATTTTTATAGAAACTGTTTGGGCTCTCAAACTTGCCTCAAACTATTCTGAGTTGTTCATTGTGTGATTCTATTATGTATAAAAATGCAAAAAAATAAAATAAAATAACAAAATTCAGTCTTTAAGATGGCTGCAGTTTTTTAAGAGCTGTAACATACCTTTGTCCATTTTGCACATAACAGCATGTTATGCCTTGTCAGAAACTGCAAATGCAAGTCTGTCTGTGATCATGAAATAACTGTGATTAGGGGCAAGTGTGTGATGATTTAAGAATGTAGTCCCATTCCTTTTTTTGCTGTCTGTTGTTCACTGTCCACCACATGACCACCGTTTTCAAAAAATAAGGGTGCTTATATACTGTGCTATGTTTTAAGTGGATAATTAATTTACTAATATGTTACATTAATACCTCTTGATTTTTTTCATAGACTGAGAATTTCCTAAAGCACAAGATCCGGAGTCGACCCGAAAGGGCTGAGCTGGTGCGCATGCACATCTTACAAGGTACGGCCATCCTTTGTCCACATGAGTTAACATTTATACTCATTTTTGAACGATCTGTCTTTACAGCATATGATGTGGGCTGAATGACATTGATGACTACTGTACTGTTAACCAGTTAGGTTAGTTGTTTTGTTGTTTTAGTAACAGTAGCAACAGTAAGTTTCGGATACTTGTTTACAAACGGATGTTCTGGTGATTTGCTGAGGACAGCAAGTAAGGCTTCATAACTGTGTTGACTGCTGTTGGTGATGGTGTTTTGGCAGAGACGGCAGCGGAGCCCTCGCTGCAGGCTACCCAGCTGAAACTGAAGAGAGCTCGGCTAGCTGATGACCTCAATGAGAAAATTGCCCAGCGGCCAGGTCCAATGGAACTGGTGGAGAAAAACATCCTGCCTGTGGACTCCAGTGTCAAAGAGGCCATCATTGGTAACTTGAGTTGTTTGTACTTGGGATGAGCATTTTAACCATGTAAAAAAAATCTAAACTTAATATTTGAAAATAGTAATAAGAATCTTTATTTGTATAGCACTTGTCATGCTAGTTGCAGCTCAACATGCTTTACAGACAGATGATATTAAAGGAAATTATAAATACTTATGAATACTATGATCATGTAAGAAAATGCATGGCACTCTACTCCATATGTTTATAATATCCAGTTCCCTGTGGAGTGTTCTTTCAGAAATTGATTGTAAAGGACCTACATTGACTTCTAGAGGCAAATCTTGCCTGGAAGCGAAGCGATTTTTTAAAAAATTCTCATGCCGTGAAACACACTAGCAGTCCCTGTCCAACAGTTTTGTCTTTTGACCACAATTCTGAGGAGACTTTCCTGTAGACTGGGATTTTTGACACAGCAGGTAGTCCCATATGACTATATGCTTCAATCCACCCACGAAATTCAGCTTCGAAATTTCCTTCACATTATGGCCTATGGCATGCTCAAATGCAATGACTCCTTTTTGCCAATCATTAACATCTACTTTGCAACCCATTTTCCTCACATCGAATGAGACATTCACTGCACTGTACCACCTCTTCTCAATCTATAAATCCTGTTGCACACCCCACAGGTATTTTTATTCTGATGATCATGCCATCTGCAGGAGCCTGAATTTACTACCACCTTAAACATGCAATGTGACAATTTTTTTTGTCCAAGAGAATACAGTGTGGGCCATTTATATGGATACACCCAAATAAAATGGGAACGGTTGGTGATATTAACTTCCTGTTTGTGGCACCTTAGTATATGGGAGGGGGGAAAACTTTTCAAGATGGGTGGTGACCATGGCGGCCATTTTGAAGTCGGCCATTTTGGATCCAACTTTAGTTTTTTCGATTGGAAGAGGGTCATGTGACACATCAAACTTATTGAGAATTTCACAAGAAAAACAATGGTGTGCTTGGTCAGATCTTGGGGGCCATTCAACTGGCCCACGACGACCAATCCACTTTCCAGAAAACTGTTCATCTAGGAATGCTCGGACCTGACACCCATAATGTGGTGGTGCACCATCTTGCTGGAAAAACTCGGGGAACGTGCCAGCTTCCAAAGTGAATTGGTCGTCGTGGGCCAGTTGAATGGCCCCCAAGGTCTCCTGATCTGACCCCCTTAGACTTTTATCTTTGGGGTCATCTGAAGGCAATTGCCTATGCTGTGACGAGATGTGCAGCACCTGAAACTACGGATACTGGAAGCCTGTGCTAGCATTTCTTCTGTGGTGTTGCTGTCAGTGTGTGAAGAGTGGGAGAAGAGGGTTGCATTGACAATCCCAACACAATGGGCAGCACTTTGAACACATTTTATAAGTGGTCAGAAACTTGTAAATAACTCATGAAAGAATAAAGTTGCATTAAAACCAAGCACACCATCTTGTGAAATTCTCAATACATCTGATGTGTCACATGACCCTGTTCGCATTGAAAAAACTAAAGTTGGATCCAAAATGGCCGACTTCCAAATGGCCGCCATGGTCACCACCCATCTTGAAGTTTTCCCCCTCCCATATACTAATGTGCCACAAACAGGACGTTAATATCACCATCCATTCCCATTTTATTTGGGTGTATCCATATAAATGGCCCACCCTATGCTAGTTAAAACATCACTTTGAACCATTGAGAACACATACTGATTCTGCAGCACCATCAGGTGAGGGCCATACTGAGGAAGGTCAATGCAGGCAAAACAGCAGGTCCAGATAGAGTGCCCAGCCGAGTATTGAAAGTGTGTGCCAACCAGTTAGATGTCTACTGACATATTCAACCTCTCGCTACAACAAGCTATTGTTCCAAAAGGTCTTAAATCTTCTACCATCATCCCAGTGCCCAAGAAATCAGCTGCAAAGTGCCTAAATGACTATCGACCAGTGGCTCAAACACTGATATGCTTCGAGAAGCTTTTCTGTGCTCTCACAGGCAGCTGAAGCAGTCCCAGCTCCCACAGGAACTGTTAGTGATATTCTATAGGAGCACCACTGAAAACATACTAACCAACTACGCCATAGTGTTGTATGCTAGCTGCATGGCTGCTAGACATAAGGAGCTGCATTGCTTGGTGAAAACAACACGGCGTATTATTGGATTGGAACTCCCAAACTAAAACACTGTTTATGTTAGTCGTCAGAGAAAGAAGGTTAGCTGCATCAGCACAGGCTTCACACACCCTTGTCCCTGGATTGGGACCGCTAGCATCAGGCAAACGGTTCAGGGCATTAAGGTCTCACACCAGTAGACTGAGGAACAACTTCTTTCCCAGAGCTGTGGCATCCATCATATCCACCCTGCCCAGAGCTGACTCTTAAGGACTGTGAGCACACACACACACACACACACACACACACACACACACACACACTCACACTCACACTCACACTCACTCACTCACTCACTCACTCATTTATACACGCCCATCTGGATCTGTGCTGTACACAGACAGACACAGATGATGTGTATGGTATGTGCTTGTGTATATGTACACACCCACTTGTGTGACTGCTATTTATCAATATCCAATCCTCTGTCCATTCCATTCTCTGTAAGTATGTAAATGTGGCTGTGCACCTTGGGATGTAAATTGTTTTTCTAGTTTTGCCAAGTATCACTTTAGGCATTTTTCTACTCTTACTGCTCTTTGTAACTTGTTTTGTTTTATTATTCCTGCTTTTGTGACCTCTACAGAAGAGATGCCACACAAAATTTCATTGCACCGAAGTATAACGACACAGATTCTATTTTAAATATAGTACACAACTAGTCTACTAGATCAGTGTACAGTCATCCAGCTGTCATACTATGTCATATTTTGAGCATTTTGGCAGTAATTAAGTTTGACCTGGCTGCTTTGTGCTCTGTCCTGTTGTCTTGATTGGGCAGATGGCCAGATGCAGTATCCCAAAACCCTGCCGGACGTGTTTGATGAAGACAGTGGAGATGCCTTCTCTCCAGAGCAGCCAGGCAGTCAGGAGTCACAGGGGTCTGCAGCCTCACCCGGAGAGCCCAAGGCCATGGAGACCACCTCACCACTGCCCAATAATTTATTACAGGTGCTCCTTTATTCCTGGATTGAATGTGAAAAAAGATGCTTGATGAAATAACTCGTTTGCATTAAAAATTGGTTCAGTATAGCTTCCTTTTTATTTTTCTCTTTCAATTTCTGCAGCATTGCAGTTCTGCTGTCCAGTCTACAGGAAATTTCCTCAAATCTTTATCCACCAATGAAAAATTAGTCAGCCCTCTGGCACCACAACCTCAGCCAGTCACTACCACAGCCCCCTCAAAACCTGGGCCTACTCTTCTCAAGGTCAGTCAGACTGAAATGGTTAGCATGACAAATACAGGCAGTGGAGGGACAAAGGCCTTCATACTGCTTGCCTTTTTGCCATGAGTTAGTTATTATAAAATGCCTGTCAAAAGTGTGGAAACAATTAGCCTTCTTGAAAATTTCAGGGTAGTGTTTAGGGCTATCATGGAAAAGGTCAGTACTTAAAGAACATGAATACTATAAATAAATGAAACATGCCATTTTTTGCATATTTCACAAAATATGCAAAAAGACAGTATTTTCATGAAATTGGAACACTAGTTTTATTCATCTTGGAAGTTGTGCTGTGGGTACTATTGATTTCCTTCATTATAAATGTTATCATAGGTCTACCAGGAAATATGGTTTTATGACTGTTTTCCATCATTGTTCCTGAAGATAGAGACAGACAACCTTTTAGAACTGTTTTAGGAAAGTTATCCCACGATCACTATAGCAATAAACCTTTGTTTAGGGAAGCACACAAGTTAGCCTGGTCTGTGTGCTTAGTGGGTAGTTTTAATATTTAAGTCTACATTGTGCAAGTTCAAGGTAGCATATAAACCACAAATTCAAAACATGCTCATTTGTCAAAACATGTTTAGGTGTTCCCAAAACTTTGACAGACAATATTACATATTTTGAAACTTTTTCACTTCTATTTTCACTAAAAAACTCTAAGAATGTTCACATTTTTGCATTTGTCCTTAATGTCTACAGCAAAGTCAGCCTAAGCTTCCTGGTGATAAAAGTCGTAGTAAGAAGAGCAAAGAGGCCAAACCACGAGTGAAAAAGCTGAAGTATCATCAGTACATTCCCCCAGACCAGAAACAGGAGCCCAGTGAAGCGCCCATGGACTCATCTTACGCCCGTTTACTGCAGCAGCAGCAACTCTTTCTGCAGCTTCAAATCCTCAGCCAGCAACAACAGCAGCACTACAACTACCAGACCATTTTACCTGCTCCACTCAAGTAAGCTTTATTTCTGTAACATTCTGTAACACCTATTATGCATTTCCAGTTTTTCCCTTTCCTTTAGTGTGTTGTTATAGCTTTTCGTGCATGTAAACTGTCTGCAAAGTTACAAAGCTTAAGTGCATAGTCACAGCGTTAAGTCACAGCGTTGTTTACAGCTGCTTAGGAGAGAAAGGTCTGTCTAAAATCTGCAGAATGGGCAGAATGTGTAGTGGCAGAACCACTGTATAGTGGTTGACCAAATCAGTGTCTTCGTCAGACCACACTTTGAAAAAGGTCTTTTTTTGTATTTAAAGATTTTAAGTATAGCTGTTAGGATGCTATTTGTGCACATGTTGGGTACTGTGTACATATAAAAGCTTCTTGAGTTGTTATATGCTTTGGAATATTGTTGTTGCCAGTGAGCCCCAGGTCCATTACCTAGTTTCCAATAACAAATCCTGTTTAGTGATGCTCATTAATGACAGGAAGTCAGTGAGATATTTCCTCAGCTTCCTTTTCCATATCTATCTGCACATGTAAGATTTATTTTAACTATTTTATTTTGTCTTGCCTGACAGCACATTGTTCACAATTTGAGTTTGTTTATTGTGTGAGCGGAGGGTGGAGGAAATGGATTCTGGCCATGCTGTTAACAGATTTCCCCCTCTCCTCCTTTTACCCTTACCCTCCTACGTCCCTCTTCTTCTTTAGGCCAATGATTGAGGGACAGAACAGCAGTGCCACAGTTGCCATCAGTAGCGGCAACAGCCTTCCTGCCTCTATTGTGGTGTCTCTGCCTACAGCTGCGCCACCAGTACGCCTGAATAACACCTTCACTAACCGCAAAGCTGGCACCCTGCCTGCCAACCTGGAAGAGATGAAGGTGATTACCTCCGTGGTTTTTATGTCATTAAATGTAAAGCCAAGCCTGCAGTTCATTATCTTGATGAATTTTTAAGCCTTCAGTAGAATATGTTGTATCGTATATGTGACTGAATAGGATAATGAATGAAAGTATATTCAAATGAGTAGTGGTGTAAATCTCTGCCCTCTGA